>NW_027522168.1:0-29910 GCF_052094955.1 Ictidomys tridecemlineatus | reverse complement strand
GCTCGCAAAATTTCGTTCTTCTAGGTTCAACCGTTCGTTGGCAGTAACCGGTTTCATTTTGAGGTTTCACTCTGTTTTCTCCTATAGGGATACATGTATTTGGAACTCTAAATCAAACACGGTTTTTGCTAGCTCTTTGAAACTTGACACAATAAAGCAGTTTCAAGTTCTATCTCTATGGTTTGTTTGCTGTTGATGTAGCCCTAAGCAGAGACTGGCGAGAATCACTTTCATGGAAAGGGCCTGCCAAGCTTCCAAAAAACTACGAGTTGCCTGAATTCTCAGCAAACACTTTTTCACCCAATCTTGATGAAACTTTCAGGTAATTATCAGTACACCAATCCCACTTGTCTCGCCAAATTTCGTTCTCCTAGGTTAAAACCGTTCGTTGGCAGTAACCGGTTTCATTTTGAGGTTTCACTCTGTTTTCTCCTATAGGGATACATGTATTTGGAACTAAATCAAACACGGTTTGTGCAAGCTCTTTGAAACTTGACACAATAAAGCAGTTTCAAGTTCTATCTCTATGGTTTGTTTGCTGTTGATGTAGCCCTAAGCAGAGACTGGCGAGAATCACTTTCATGGAAAGGGCCTGCCAATCTTCCAAAAAACTACGAGTTGCCTGAAATCTCAGCACACCCTTTTTCACCCAATCTTGATGAAACTTTCAGGTAATGATCAGTACACCAATCCCACTTGTCTCGCCAAATTTCGTTCTTCTAGGTTAAACCGTTCGTTGGCAGTAACCGGTTTCATTTTGAGGTTTCACTCTGTTTTCTCCTATAGGGATACATGTATTTGGAACTCTAAATCAAACACGGTTTGTGCTAGCTCTTTGAAACTTGACACAATAAAGCAGTTTCAAGTTCTATCTCTATGGTTTGTTTGCTGTTGATGTAGCCCTAAGCAGAGACTGGCGAGAATCACTTTCATGGAAAGGGCCTGCCAAGCTTCCAAAAAACTACGAGTTGCCTGAAATCTCAGCACACCTTTTTCACCCAATCTTGCTGAAACTTTCAGGTAATGATCAGTACACCAATCCCACTTGGCTCGCCAAATTTCGTTCTTCTAGGTTAAAACGTTCGTTGGCAGTAACCGGTTTCATTTTGAGGTTTCACTCTGTTTTCTCCTATAGGGATACATGTATTTGGAACTCTAAATCAAACACGGTTTGTGGCTAGCTCTTTGAAACTTGACACAATAAAGCAGTTTCAAGTTCTATCTCTATGGTTTGTTTGCTGTTGATGTAGCCCTAAGCAGAGACTGGCGAGAATCACTTTCATGGAAAGGGCCTGCCAAGCTTCCAAAAAACTACGAGTTGCCTGAAATCTCAGCACACCCTTTTTCACCCAATCTTGATGAAACTTTCAGGTAATGATCAGTACACGAATCTCACTTGGCTCGCCAAATTTCGTTCTTCTAGGTTAAACCGTTCGTTGGTAGTAACCGGTTTCATTTTGAGGTTTCACTCTGTTTTCTCCTATAGGGATACATGTATTTGGAACTCTAAATCAAACACGGTTTGTGCTAGCTCTTTGAAATTTGACACAATAAAGCAGTTTCAAGTTCTATCTCTATGGTTTGTTTGCTGTTGATGTAGCCCTAAGCAGAGACTGGCGAGAATCACTTTCATGGAAAGGGCCTGCCAAGCTTCCAAAAAACTACGAGTTACCTGAAATCTCAGCAAACACTTTTTCACCCAATCTTGATGAAACTTTCAGGTAATGATCAGTACACCAATCCCACTTGGCTCACCAAATTTCGTTCTTCTAGGTTAAACCGTTCGTTGGCAGTAACCGGTTTCATTTTGAGGTTTCACTCTGTTTTCTCCTATAGGGATACATGTATTTGGAACTCTAAATCAAACACGGTTTGTGCTAGCTCTTTGAAACTTGACACAATAAAGCAGTTTCAAATTCTATCTCTTTGGTTTGTTTGCTGTTGATGTAGCCCTAAGCAGAGACTGGCGAGAATCACTTTCATGGAAAGGGCCTGCCAAGCTTCCAAAAAACTACGAGTTGCCTGAAATCTCAGCACACCCTTTTTCACCCAATCTTGATGAAACGTTCAGGTAATGATCAGTACACCAATCCCACTTGGCTCGCCAAATTTAGTTCTACTAGGTTAAACCGTTCGTTGGCAGTAACCGGTTTCATTTTGAGGTTTCATTCTGTTTTCTCCTATAGGGATACATGTATTTGGAACTCTAAATCAAACACGGTTTGTGCTAGCTCTTTGAAACTTGACACAATAAAGCAGTTTCAAGATCTATCTCTATGGTTTGTTTGCTGTTGATGTAGCCCTAAGCAGAGACTGGCAAGAATCACTTTCATGGAAAGGGCCTGCCAAGCTTCCAAAAAACTACGAGTTGCCTGAAATCTCAGCACACCCTTTTTTCACCCAATCTTGATGAAACTTTCATGTAATGATCAGTACACCAATCCCACTTGGCTCGCCTAATTTCGTTCTTCTAGGTTAAACCGTTCGTTGGCAGTAACCGGTTTCATTTTGAGGTTTCACTCTGTTTTCTCCTATAGGGATACATGTATTTGGAACTCTAAATCAAACACGGTTTGTGCTAGCTCTTTGAAATTTGACACAATAAAGCAGTTTCAAGTTCTATCTCTATGGTTTGTTTGCTGTTGATGTAGCCCTAAGCAGAGACTGGCGAGAATCACTTTCATGGAAAGGGCCTGCCAAGCTTCCAAAAAACTATGAGTTGCCCGAAATCTCAGCAAACACTTTTTCACCCAATCTTGATGAAACATTCAGTTAATTATCAGTACACCAATCCCACTTGGCTCGCCAAATTTCGTTCTTCTAGGTTAAACCGTTCGTTGGCAGTAACCGGTTTCATTTTGAGGTTTCACTCTGTTTTCTCCTATAGGGATACATGTATTTGGAACTGTAAATCAAACACGGTTTGTGCTAGCTCTTTGAAACTTGACACAATAAAGCAATTTCAAATTCTATCTCTTTGGTTTGTTTGCTGTTGATGTAGCCCTAAGCAGAGACTGGCGAGAATCACTTTCATGGAAAGGGCCTGCCAAGCTTCCAAAAAACTACGAGTTGCCTGAATTCTCAGCAAACACTTTTTCACCCAATCTTGATGAAACTTTCAGGTAATTATCAGTCCACCAATCCCACTTGTCTCGCCAAATTTCGTTCTCCTAGGTTAAACCGTTCGTTGGCAGTAACCGGTTTCATTTTGAGGTTTCACTCTGTTTTCTCCTATAGGGATACATGTATTTGGAACTCTAAATCAAACACGGTTTGTGCAAGCTCTTTGAAACTTGACACAATAAAGCAGTTTCAAGTTCTATCTCTATGGTTTGTTTGCTGTTGATGTAGCCCTAAGCAGAGACTGGCGAGAATCACTTTCATGGAAAGGGCCTGCCAATCTTCCAAAAAACTACGAGTTGCCTGAAATCTCAGCACACCCTTTTTCACCCAATCTTGATGAAACTTTCAGGTAATGATCAGTACACCAATCCCACTTGTCTCGCCAAATTTCGTTCTTCTAGGTTAAACCGTTCGTTGGCAGTAACCGGTTTCATTTTGAGGTTTCACTCTGTTTTCTCCTATAGGGATACATGTATTTGGAACTCTAAATCAAACACGGTTTGTGCTAGCTCTTTGAAACTTGACACAATAAAGCAGTTTCAAGTTCTATCTCTATGGTTTGTTTGCTGTTGATGTAGCCCTAAGCAGAGACTGGCGAGAATCACTTTCATGGAAAGGGCCTGCCAAGCTTCCAAAAAACTACGAGTTGCCTGAAATCTCAGCACACCCTTTTTCACCCAATCTTGCTGAAACTTTCAGGTAATGATCAGTACACCAATCCCACTTGGCTCGCCAAATTTCGTTCTTCTAGGTTAAAACGTTCGTTGGCAGTAACCGGTTTCATTTTGAGGTTTCACTCTGTTTTCTCCTATAGGGATACATGTATTTGGAACTCTAAATCAAACACGGTTTGTGCTAGCTCTTTGAAACTTGACACAATAAAGCAGTTTCAAGTTCTATCTCTATGGTTTGTTTGCTGTTGATGTAGCCCTAAGCAGAGACTGGCGAGAATCACTTTCATGGAAAGGGCCTGCCAAGCTTCCAAAAAACTACGAGTTGCCTGAAATCTCAGCACACCCTTTTTCACCCAATCTTGATGAAACTTTCAGGTAATGATCAGTACACGAATCTCACTTGGCTCGCCAAATTTCGTTCTTCTAGGTTAAACCGTTCGTTGGTAGTAACCGGTTTCATTTTGAGGTTTCACTCTGTTTTCTCCTATAGGGATACATGTATTTGGAACTCTAAATCAAACACGGTTTGTGCTAGCTCTTTGAAATTTGACACAATAAAGCAGTTTCAAGTTCTATCTCTATGGTTTGTTTGCTGTTGATGTAGCCCTAAGCAGAGACTGGCGAGAATCACTTTCATGGAAAGGGCCTGCCAAGCTTCCAAAAAACTACGAGTTGCCCGAAATCTCAGCAAACACTTTTTCACCCAATCTTGATGAAACTTTCAGTTAATGATCAGTACACCAATCCCAATTGGCTCGCAAATTTCGTTCTTTTAGGTTAAACCGTTCGTTGGCAGTAACCGGTTTCATTTTGAGGTTTCACTCTGTTTTCTCCTATAGGGATACATGTATTTGGAACTCTAAATCAAACACGGTTTGTGCTAGCTCTTTGAAACTTGACACAATAAAGCAGTTTCAAGTTCTATCTCTATGGTTGGTTTGCTGTTGATGTAGCCCTAAACAGAGACTGGCGAGAATCACTTTCATGGAAAGGGCCTGCCAAGCTTCCAAAAAACTACGAGTTACCTGAAATCTCAGCAAACACTTTTTCACCCAATCTTGATGAAACTTTCAGGTAATGATCAGTACACCAATCCCACTTGGCTCACCAAATTTCGTTCTTCTAGGTTAAACCGTTCGTTGGCAGTAACCGGTTTCATTTTGAGGTTTCACTCTGTTTTCTCCTATAGGGATACATGTATTTGGAACTCTAAATCAAACACGGTTTGTGCTAGCTCTTTGAAACTTGACACAATAAAGCAGTTTCAAATTCTATCTCTTTGGTTTGTTTGCTGTTGATGTAGCCCTAAGCAGAGACTGGCGAGAATCACTTTCATGGAAAGGGCCTGCCAAGCTTCCAAAAAACTACGAGTTGCCTGAAATCTCAGCACACCCTTTTTCACCCAATCTTGATGAAACGTTCAGGTAATGATCAGTACACCAATCCCACTTGGCTCGCCAAATTTAGTTCTTCTAGGTTAAACCGTTCGTTGGCAGTAACCGGTTTCATTTTGAGGTTTCATTCTGTTTTCTCCTATAGGGATACATGTATTTGGAACTCTAAATCAAACACGGTTTGTGCTAGCTCTTTGAAACTTGACACAATAAAGCAGTTTCAAGATCTATCTCTATGGTTTGTTTGCTGTTGATGTAGCCCTAAGCAGAGACTGGCAAGAATCACTTTCATGGAAAGGGCCTGCCAAGCTTCCAAAAAACTACGAGTTGCCTGAAATCTCAGCACACCCTTTTTCACCCAATCTTGATGAAACTTTCATGTAATGATCAGTACACCAATCCCACTTGGCTCGCCTAATTTCGTTCTTCTAGGTTAAACCGTTCGTTGGCAGTAACCGGTTTCATTTTGAGGTTTCACTCTGTTTTCTCCTATAGGGATACATGTATTTGGAACTCTAAATCAAACACGGTTTGTGCTAGCTCTTTGAAATTTGACACAATAAAGCAGTTTCAAGTTCTATCTCTATGGTTTGTTTGCTGTTGATGTAGCCCTAAGCAGAGACTGGCGAGAATCACTTTCATGGAAAGGGCCTGCCAAGCTTCCAAAAAACTATGAGTTGCCCGAAATCTCAGCAAACACTTTTTCACCCAATCTTGCTGAAACTTTCAGGTAATTATCAGTACACCAATCCCACTTGGCTCGCCAAATTTCGTTCTTCTAGGTTAAACCGTTCGTTGGCAGTAACCGGTTTCATTTTGAGGTTTCACTCTGTTTTCTCCTATAGGGATACATGTATTTGGAACTGTAAATCAAACACAGTTTGTGCTAGCTCTTTGAAACTTGACACAATAAAGCAGTTTCAAGTTCTATCTCTATGGTTTGTTTGCTGTTGATGTAGCCCTAAGCAGAGACTGGCGAGAATCACTTTCATGGAAAGGGCCTGCCAAGCTTCCAAAAAACTACGAGTTGCCTGAAATCTCAGCACACACTTTTTCACCCAATCTTGATGAAACTTTCAGGAAATGATCAGTACACCAATCCCACTTGGCTCGCAAAATTTCGTTCTTCTAGGTTCAACCGTTCGTTGGCAGTAACCGGTTTCATTTTGAGGTTTCACTCTGTTTTCTCCTATAGGGATACATGTATTTGGAACTCTAAATCAAACACGGTTTTTGCTAGCTCTTTGAAACTTGACACAATAAAGCAGTTTCAAGTTCTATCTCTATGGTTTGTTTGCTGTTGATGTAGCCCTAAGCAGAGACTGGCGAGAATCACTTTCATGGAAAGGGCCTGCCAAGCTTCCAAAAAACTACGAGTTGCCTGAATTCTCAGCAAACACTTTTTCACCCAATCTTGATGAAACTTTCAGGTAATTATCAGTACACCAATCCCACTTGTCTCGCCAAATTTCGTTCTCCTAGGTTAAACCGTTCGTTGGCAGTAACCGGTTTCATTTTGAGGTTTCACTGTGTTTTCTCCTATAGGGATACATGTATTTGGAACTCTAAATCAAACACGGTTTGTGCAAGCTCTTTGAAACTTGACACAATAAAGCAGTTTCAAGTTCTATCTCTATGGTTTGTTTGCTGTTGATGTAGCCCTAAGCAGAGACTGGCGAGAATCACTTTCATGGAAAGGGCCTGCCAATCTTCCAAAAAACTACGAGTTGCCTGAAATCTCAGCACACCCTTTTTCACCCAATCTTGATGAAACTTTCAGGTAATGATCAGTACACCAATCCCACTTGGCTCGCCAAATTTCGTTCTTCTAGGTTAAACCGTTCGTTGGCAGTAACCGGTTTCATTTTGAGGTTTCACTCTGTTTTCTCCTATAGGGATACATGTATTTGGAACTCTAAATCAAACACGGTTTGTGCTAGCTCTTTGAAACTTGACACAATAAAGCAGTTTCAAGTTCTATCTCTATGGTTTGTTTGCTGTTGATGTAGCCCTAAGCAGAGACTGGCGAGAATCACTTTCATGGAAAGGGCCTGCCAATCTTCCAAAAAACTACGAGTTGCCTGAAATCTCAGCACACCCTTTTTCACCCAATCTTGATGAAACTTTCAGGTAATGATCAGTACACCAATCCCACTTGTCTCGCCAAATTTCGTTCTTCTAGGTTAAACCGTTCGTTGGCAGTAACCGGTTTCATTTTGAGGTTTCACTCTGTTTTCTCCTATAGGGATACATGTATTTGGAACTCTAAATCAAACACGGTTTTTGCTAGCTCTTTGAAACTTGACACAATAAAGCAGTTTCAAGTTCTATCTCTATGGTTTGTTTGCTGTTGATGTAGCCCTAAGCAGAGACTGGCGAGAATCACTTTCATGGAAAGGGCCTGCCAAGCTTCCAAAAAACTACGAGTTGCCTGAAATCTCAGCACACCCTTTTTCACCCAATCTTGCTGAAACTTTCAGGTAATGATCAGTACACCAATCCCACTTGGCTCGCCAAATTTCGTTCTTCTAGGTTAAACCGTTCGTTGGCAGTAACCGGTTTCATTTTGAGGTTTCACTCTGTTTTCTCCTATAGGGATACATGTATTTGGAACTCTAAATCAAACACGGTTTGTGCTAGCTCTTTGAAACTTGACACAATAAAGCAGTTTCAAGTTCTATCTCTATGGTTTGTTTGCTGTTGATGTAGCCCTAAGCAGAGACTGGCGAGAATCACTTTCATGGAAAGGGCCTGCCAAGCTTCCAAAAAACTACGAGTTGCCTGAAATCTCAGCACACCCTTTTTCACCCAATCTTGATGAAACTTTCAGGTAATGATCAGTACACGAATCTCACTTGGCTCGCCAAATTTCGTTCTTCTAGGTTAAACCGTTCGTTGGTAGTAACCGGTTTCATTTTGAGGTTTCACTCTGTTTTCTCCTATAGGGATACATGTATTTGGAACTCTAAATCAAACACGGTTTGTGCTAGCTCTTTGAAATTTGACACAATAAAGCAGTTTCAAGTTCTATCTCTATGGTTTGTTTGCTGTTGATGTAGCCCTAAGCAGAGACTGGCGAGAATCACTTTCATGGAAAGGGCCTGCCAAGCTTCCAAAAAACTACGAGTTGCCCGAAATCTCAGCAAACACTTTTTCACCCAATCTTGATGAAACTTTCAGTTAATGATCAGTACACCAATCCCACTTGGCTCGCAAATTTCGTTCTTTTAGGTTAAACCATTCGTTGGCAGTAACCGGTTTCATTTTGAGGTTTCACTCTGTTTTCTCCTATAGGGATACATGTATTTGGAACTCTAAATCAAACACGGTTTGTGCTAGCTCTTTGAAACTTGACACAATAAAGCAGTTTCAAGTTCTATCTCTATGGTTGGTTTGCTGTTGATGTAGCCCTAAACAGAGACTGGCGAGAATCACTTTCATGGAAAGGGCCTGCCAAGCTTCCAAAAAACTACGAGTTACCTGAAATCTCAGCAAACACTTTTTCACCCAATCTTGATGAAACTTTCAGGTAATGATCAGTACACCAATCCCACTTGGCTCACCAAATTTCGTTCTTCTAGGTTAAACTGTTCGTTGGCAGTAACCGGTTTCATTTTGAGGTTTCACTCTGTTTTCTCCTATAGGGATACATGTATTTGGAACTCTAAATCAAACACGGTTTGTGCTAGCTCTTTGAAACTTGACACAATAAAGCAGTTTCAAATTCTATCTCTTTGGTTTGTTTGCTGTTGATGTAGCCCTAAGCAGAGACTGGCGAGAATCACTTTCATGGAAAGGGCCTGCCAAGCTTCCAAAAAACTACGAGTTGCCTGAAATCTCAGCACACCCTTTTTCACCCAATCTTGATGAAACGTTCATGTAATGATCAGTACACCAATCCCACTTGGCTCGCCAAATTTAGTTCTTCTAGGTTAAACCGTTCGTTGGCAGTAACCGGTTTCATTTTGAGGTTTCATTCTGTTTTCTCCTATAGGGATACATGTATTTGGAACTCTAAATCAAACACCGTTTGTGCTAGCTCTTTGAAACTTGACACAATAAAGCAGTTTCAAGTTCTATCTCTGTGGTTTGTTTGCTGTTGATGTAGCCCTAAGCAGAGACTGGCGAGAATCACTTTCATGGAAAGGGCCTGCCAAGCTTCCAAAAAACTACGAGTTGCCTGAATTCTCAGCAAACACTTTTTCATCCAATCTTGATGAAACTTTCAGGTAATTATCAGTACACCAATCCCACTTGTCTCGCCAAATTTCGTTCTCCTAGGTTAAACCGTTCGTTGGCAGTAACCGGTTTCATTTTGAGGTTTCACTCTGTTTTCTCCTATAGGGATACATGTATTTGGAACTCTAAATCAAACACGGTTTGTGCTAGCTCTTTGAAACTTGACACAATAAAGCAGTTTCAAGTTCTATCTCTATGGTTTGTTTGCTGTTGATGTAGCCCTAAGCAGAGACTGGCGAGAATCACTTTCATGGAAAGGGCCTGCCAAGCTTCCAAAAAACTACGAGTTGCCTGAAATCTCAGCACACCCTTTTTCACCCAATCTTGATGAAACTTTCAGGTAATGATCAGTACACCAATCCCACTTGGCTCGCCAAATTTCGTTCTTCTAGGTTAAACCGTTCGTTGGAAGTAACCGGTTTCATTTTGAGGTTTCACTCTGTTTTCTCCTATAGGGATACATGTATTTGGAACTCTAAATCCAACACGGTTTGTGCTAGCTCTTTGAAACTTGACACAATAAAGCAGTTTCAAGATCTATCTCTATGGTTTGTTTGCTGTTGATGTAGCCCTAAGCAGAGACTGGCGAGAATCACTTTCATGGAAAGGGCCTGCCAAGCTTCCAAAAAACTACGAGTTGCCTGAAATCTCAGCACACACTTTTTCACCCAATCTTGATGAAACTTTCATGTAATGATCAGTACACCAATCCCACTTGGCTCGCCTAATTTCGTTCTTCTAGGTTAAACCGTTCGTTGGCAGTAACCGGTTTCATTTTGAGGTTTCACTCTGTTTTCTCCTATAGGGATACATGTATTTGGAACTCTAAATCAAACACGGTTTGTGCTAGCTCTTTGAAATTTGACACAATAAAGCAGTTTCAAGTTCTATCTCTATGGTTTGTTTGCTGTTGATGTAGCCCTAAGCAGAGACTGGCGAGAATCACTTTCATGGAAAGGGCCTGCCAAGCTTCCAAAAAACTATGAGTTGCCCCGAAATCTCAGCAAACACTTCTTCACCCAATCTTGATGAAACATTCAGTTAATTATCAGTACACCAATCCCACTTGGCTCGCCAAATTTCGTTCTTCTAGGTTAAACCGTTCGTTGGCAGTAACCGGTTTCATTTTGAGGTTTCACTCTGTTTTCTCCTATAGGGATACATGTATTTGGAACTGTAAATCAAACACAGTTTGTGCTAGCTCTTTGAAACTTGACACAATAAAGCAGTTTCAAGTTCTATCTCTATGGTTTGTTTGCTGTTGATGTAGCCCTAAGCAGAGACTGGCGAGAATCACTTTCATGGAAAGGGCCTGCCAAGCTTCCAAAAAACTACGAGTTGCCTGAAATCTCAGCACACACTTTTTCACCCAATCTTGATGAAACTTTCAGGTAATGATCAGTACACCAATCCCACTTGTCTCGCCAAATTTCGTTCTCCTAGGTTAAACCGTTCGTTGGCAGTAACCGGTTTCATTTTGAGGTTTCACTCTGTTTTCTCCTATAGGGATACATGTATTTGGAACTCTAAATCAAACACCGTTTGTGCTAGCTCTTTGAAACTTGACACAATAAAGCAGTTTCAAGTTCTATCTCTGTGGTTTGTTTGCTGTTGATGTAGCCCTAAGCAGAGACTGGCGAGAATGTCTTTCATGGAAAGGGCCTGCCAAGCTTCCAAAAAACTACGAGTTGCCCGAAATCTCAGCACACACTTTTTCACCCAATCTTGATGAAACTTTCAGGTAATGATCAGTACACCAATCCCACTTGGCTCGCCAAATTTCGTTCTTCTAGGTTAAACCGTTCGTTGGCAGTAACCGGTTTCATTTTGAGGTTTCACTCTGTTTTCTCCTATAGGGATACATGTATTTGGAACTCTAAATCAAACACCGTTTGTGCTAGCTCTTTGAAACTTGACACAATAAAGCAGTTTCAAGTTCTATCTCTATGGTTTGTTTGCTGTTGATGTAGCCCTAAGCAGAGACTGGCGAAAATCACTTTCATGGAAAGGGCCTGCCAAGATTCCAAAAAAATACGAGTTGCCTGAAATCTCAGCACACCCTTTTTCACCCAATCTTGATGAAACTTTCAGGAAATGATCAGTACACCAATCCCACTTGGCTCGCCAAATTTCGTTCTTCTAGGTTAAATCGTTCGTTGGCAGTAACCGGTTTCATTTTGAGGTTTCACTCTGTTTTCTCCTATAGGGATACATGTATTTGGAACTCTAAATCAAACACCGTTTGTGCTAGCTCTTTGAAACTTGACACAATAAAGCAGTTTCAAGTTCTATCTCCATGCTTTGTTTGCTGTTGATATAGCCCTAAACAGAGACTGGCGAGAATCTCTTTCATGGAAAGGGCCTGCCAAGCTTCCAAAAAACTACGAGTTGCCTGAAATCTCAGCACACACTTTTTCACCCAATCTTGATGAAACTTTCAGGTAATGATCAGTACAACAATCCAACTTGGCTCGCAAATTTCGTTCTTTTAGGTTAAACCGTTCGTTGGCAGTAACCGGTTTCATTTTGAGGTTTCACTCTGTTTTCTCCTATAGGGATACATGTATTTGGAACTCTAAATCCAACACGGTTTGTGCTAGCTCTTTGAAACTTGACACAATAAAGCAGTTTCAAGATCTATCTCTATGGTTTGTTTGCTGTTGATGTAGCCCTAAGCAGAGACTGGCGAGAATCACTTTCATGGAAACGGCCTGCCAAGCTTCCAAAAAACTACGAGTTGCCTGAAATCTCAGCAAACACTTTTTCACCCAATCTTGATGAAACTTTCAGGTAATGATCAGTACAGCAATTTCACTTGGCTCGCCAAATTTCGTTCTACTAGGTTAAACCGTTCGTTGGCAGTAACCGGTTTAATTTTGAGGTTTCACTCTGTTTTCTCCTATAGGGATACATGTATTTGGAACTCTAAATCAAACACGGTTTGTGCTAGCTCTTTGAAACTTGACACAATAAAGCAGTTTCAAGTTCTATCTATATGGTTTGTTTGCTGTTGATGTAGCCCTAAACAGAGACTGGCGAAAATCACTTTCATGGAAAGGGCCTGCCAAGCTTCCAAAAAACTACGAGTTGCCTGAAATCTCAGCAAACACTTTTTCACCCAATCTTGATGAAACTTTCAGGTAATGATCAGTACACCAATCCGACTTGGCTCGCCAAATTTCGTTCTTCTAGGTTAAACCGTTCGTTGGCAGTAACCGGTTTCATTTTGAGGTTTCACTCTGTTTTCTCCTATAGGGATACATGTATTTGGAACTCTTAATCAAACACGGTTTGTGCTAGCTCTTTGAAACTTGACACAATAAAGCAGTTTCAAGTTCTATCTCTATGGTTTGTTTGCTGTTGATGTAGCCCTAAGCAGAGACTGGCGACAATCACTTTCATGGAAAGGGCCTGCCAAGCTTCCAAAAAACTACGAGTTGCCTGAAATCTCAGCACACCCTTTTTCACCCAATCTTGATGAAACTTTCAGGTAATGATCAGTACACCAATCCCACTTGGCTCGCCAAATTTCGTTCTTCTAGGTTAAACCGTTCGTTGGCAGTAACCGGTTTCATTTTGAGGTTTCATTCTGTTTTCTCCTATAGGGATACATGTATTTGGAACTCTAAATCAAACACCATTTGTGCTAGCTCTTTGAAACATGACACAATAAAGCAGTTTCAAGTTCTATCTCTGTGGTTTGTTTGCTGTTGATGTAGCCCTAAGCAGAGACTGGCGAGAATGTCTTTCATGGAAATGGCCTGCCAAGCTTCCAAAAAACTACGAGTTGCCCGAAATCTCAGCACACACTTTTTCACCCAATCTTTATGAAACTTTCAGGTAATGATCAGTACACCAATCCCACTTGGCTCGCCAAATTTCATTCTTCTAGGTTAAACCGTTCGTTGGCAGTAACCGGTTTCATTTTGAGGTTTCACTCTGTTTTCTCCTATAGGGATACATGTATTTGGAACTCTAAATCAAACACGGTTTGTGCTAGCTCTTTGAAACTTCACACAATAAAGCAGTTTCAAGTTCTATCTCTATGGTTTGTTTGCTGTTGATGTAGCCCTAAGCAGAGACTGGCGAGAATCACTTTCATGGAAAGGGCCTGCCAAGCTTCCAAAAAACTACGAGTTGCCTGAAATCTCAGCACACACTTTTTCACCCAATCTTGATGAAAGTTTCAGGTAAGGATCAGTACACCAATCCCACTTGGCTCGCCAAATTTCGTTCTTCTAGGTTAAACCGTTCGTTGGCAGTAACCGGTTTCATCTTGAGGTTTCACTCTGTTTTCTCCTATAGGGATACATGTATTTGGAACTCTAAATCAAACACGGTTTGTGCTAGCTCTTTGAAACTTGACACAATAAAGCAGTTTCAAGTTCTATCTCTATGGTTTGTTTGCTGTTGATGTAGCCCTAAGCAGAGACTGGCGAGAATCAGTTTCATGGAAAGGGCCTGCCAAGCTTCCAAAAAACTACGAGTTGCCTGAAATCTCAGCACACCCTTTTTCACCCAATCTTGATGAAACTTTCAGGTAATGATCAGTACACCAATCCCACTTGGCTCGCCAAATTTCGTTCTTCTAGGTTAAACCGTTCGTTGACAGTAACCGGTTTCATTTTGAGATTTCACTCTGTTTTCTCCTATAGGGATACATGTATTTGGAACTCTAAATCCAACACGGTTTTTGCTAGCTCTTTGAAACTTGACACAATAAAGGAGTTTCAAGTTCTATCTCTATGGTTTGTTTGCTGTTGATGTAGCCCTAAGCAGAGACTGGCGAGAATCACTTTAATGGAAAGGGCCTGCCAAGCTTCCAAAAAACTACGAGTTGCCTGAAATCTCAGCACACCCTTTTTCACCCAATCTTGATGAAACTTTCAGGTAATGATCAGTACACCAATCCCACTTGGCTCGCCAAATTTCGTTCTTCTAGGTTAAACCGTTCGTTGGCAGTAACCGGTTTCATTTTGAGGTTTCACTCTGTTTTCTCCTATAGGGATACATGTATTTGGAACTCTAAATCAAACACGGTTTGTGCTAGCTCTTTGAAACTTGACACAATAAAGCAGTTTCAAGTTCTATCTCTATGGTTTGTTTGCTGTTGATGTAGCCCTAAACAGAGACTGGCGAGAATCACTTTCATGGAAAGGGCCTGCCAAGCTTCCAAAAAACTACGAGTTGCCTGAAATCTCAGCAAACACTTTTTCACCCAATCTTGATGAAACTTTCAGGTAATGATCAGTACACCAATCTGACTTGGCTCGCCAAATTTCGTTCTTCTAGGTTAAACCGTTCGTTGGCAGTAACCGGTTTCATTTTGAGGTTTCACTCTGTTTTCTCCTATAGGGATACATGTATTTGGAACTCTTAATCAAACACGGTTTGTGCTAGCTCTTTGAAACTTGACACAATAAAGCAGTTTCAAGTTCTATCTCTATGGTTTGTTTGCTGTTGATGTAGCCCTAAGCAGAGACTGGCGACAATCACTTTCATGGAAAGGGCCTGCCAAGCTTCCAAAAAACTACGAGTTGCCTGAAATCTCAGCAAAACCTTTTTCACCCAATCTTGATGAAACTTTCAGGTAATGATCAGTACACCAATCCCACTTGGCTCGCCAAATTTCGTTCTTCTAGGTTAAACCGTTCGTTGGCAGTAACCGGTTTCATTTTGAGGTTTCATTCTGTTTTCTCCTATAGGGATACATGTATTTGGAACTCTAAATCAAACACCGTTTGTGCTAGCTCTTTGAAACATGACACAATAAAGCAGTTTCAAGTTCTATCTCTGTGGTTTGTTTGCTGTTGATGTAGCCCTAAGCAGAGACTGGCGAGAATGTCTTTCATGGAAATGGCCTGCCAAGCTTCCAAAAAACTACGAGTTGCCCGAAATCTCAGCACACACTTTTTCACCCAATCTTTATGAAACTTTCAGGTAATGATCAGTACACCAATCCCACTTGGCTCACCAAATTTCATTCTTCTAGGTTAAACCATTCGTTGGCAGTAACCGGTTTCATTTTGAGGTTTCACTCTGTTTTCTCCTATAGGGATACATGTATTTGGAACTCTAAATCCAACACGGTTTGTGCTAGCTCTTTGAAACTTGACACAATAAAGCAGTTTCAAGATCTATCTCTTGGTTTGTTTGCTGTTGATGTAGTCCTAAGCAGAGACTGGCGAGAATCACTTTCATGGAAAGGGCCTGCCAAGCTTCCAAAAAACTACGAGTTGCCTGAAATCTCAGCAAACACTTTTTCACCCAATCTTGATGAAACTTTCAGGTAATGATCACTACACCAATCCCACTTGGCTCGCCAAATTTCGTTCTTCTAGGTTAAACCGTTCGTTGGCAGTAACCGGTTTCATCTTGAGGTTTCACTCTGTTTTCTCCTATAGGGATACATGTATTTGGAACTCTAAATCAAACACGGTTTGTGCTAGCTCTTTGAAACTTGACACAATAAAGCAGTTTCAAGTTCTATCTCTATGGTTTGTTTGCTGTTGATGTAGCCCTAAGCAGAGACTTGCGAGAATCAGTTTCATGCAAAGGGCCTGCCAAGCTTCCAAAAAACTACGAGTTGCCTGAAATCTCAGCACACCCTTTTTCACCCAATCTTGATGAAACTTTCAGGTAATGATCAGTACACCAATCCCACTTGGCTCGCCAAATTTCGTTCTTCTAGGTTAAACCGTTCGTTGGCAGTAACCGGTTTCATTTTGAGGTTTCACTCTGTTTTCTCCTATAGGGATACATGTATTTGGAACTCTAAATCAAACACGGTTTGTACTAGCTCTTTGAAACTTGACACAATAAAGCAGTTTCAAGTTCTATCTCTATGGTTTGTTTGCTGTTGATGTAGCCCTAAGCAGAGACTGGCGAGAATCACTTTCATGGAAAGGGCCTGCCAAGCTTCCAAAAAACTACGAGTTGCCCGAAATCTCAGCACACACTTTTTCACCCAATCTTGATGAAAATTTCAGGTAATGATCAGTACACCAATCCCACTTGGCTCGCCAAATTTCGTTCTTCTAGGTTAAACCGTTCGTTGACAGTAACCGGTTTCATTTTGAGGTTTCACTCTGTTTTCTCCTATAGGGATACATGTATTTGGAACTCTAAATAAAACACGGTTTGTGCTAGCTCTTTGAAACTTGACACAATAAAGCAGTTTCAAGTTCTATCTCTATGGTTTGTTTGCTGTTGATGTAGCCCTAAGCAGAGACTGGCGAGAATCACTTTCATGGAAAGGGCCTGCCAAGATTCCAGAAAACTACGAGTTGCCTGAAATCTCAGCACACCCTTTTTCACCCAATCTTGATGAAACTTTCAGGTAATGATCAGTACACAAATCCCACTTGGCTCGCCAAATTTCGTTCTTCTAGGTTAAACCGTTCGTTGGCAGTAACCGGTTTCATTTTGAGGTTTCACTCTGTTTTCCCCTATAGGGATACATGTATTTGGAACTCTAAATCAAACACGGTTTGTGCTAGCTCTTTGAAACTTGACACAATAAAGCAGTTACAAGTTCTATCTCTATGGTTTCTTTGCTGTTGATTTAGCCCTAAGCAGAGACTGGCGAGAATCACTTTCATGGAAAGGGCCTGCCAAGCTTCCAAAAAACTACGAGTTGCCTGAAATCTCAGCACACCCTTTTTCACCCAATCTTGATGAAACATTCAGGTAATGATCAGTACACCAATCGCACTTGGCTCGCCGAATTTCGTTCTTCTAGGTTAAACCGTTCGTTGGCAGTAACCGGTTTCATTTTGAGGTTTCACTCCGTTTTCTCCTATAGGGATACATGTATTTGGAACTCTAAATCATACACCGTTTGTGCTAGCTCTTTGAAACTTGACACGATAAAGCAGTTTCAAGTTCTATCTCTATGGTTTGTTTGCTGTTGATGTAGCCCTAAGCAGAGACTAGCGAGAATCACTTTCATGGAAAGGGCCTGTCAAGCGTCCAAAAAACTACGAGTTGCCCGAAATCTCAGCACACACTTTTTCACCCAATCTTAATGAAACGTTCAGGTAATGATCAGTACACCAATCTCACTTGGCTCGCCAAATTTCATTCTTCTAGGTTAAACCGTTCGTTGGCAGTAACCGGTTTCATTTTGAGGTTTCACTCTGTTTTCTCCTATAGGGATACATGTATTTGGAACTCTAAATCAAACATGGTTTGTGCTAGCTCTTTGAAACTTGACACAATAAAGCAGTTTCAAGTTCTATCTCTATGGTTTGTTTGCTGTTGATGTAGCCCTAAGCAGAGACTGGCGAGAATCACTTTCATGGAAAGGGCCTGCCAAGCTTCCAAAAAACTACGAGTTGCCCGAAATCTCAGCAAACACTTTTTCACCCAATCTTGATGAAACTTTCAGGTAATGATCAGTACACCAATCCCACTTGGCTCGCCAAATTTCTTTCTACTAGGTTAAACCGTTCGTTGGCAGTAACCGGTTCCATTTTGAGGTTTCACTATGTTTTCTCCTATTGGTATACATGTATTTGGAACTCTAAATCAAACACGGTTTGTGGTAGCTCTTTGAAACTTGACACAATAAAGCAGTTTCAAGTTCTATCTCTGTGGTTTGTTTGCTGTTTATGTAGCCCTAAGCAGAGACTGGCGAGAATCACTTTCATGGAAAGGGCCTGCCAAGCTTCCAAAAAACTACGAGTTGCCCGAAATCTCAGCACACACTTTTTCACCCAATCTTGATGAAACTTTCAGGTAATGATCAGTACACCAATCCCACTTGGCTCGCCAAATTTCGTTCTTCTAGGTTAAACCGTTCGTTGGCAGTAACCGGTTTCATTTTGAGGTTTCACTCTGTTTTCTCCTATAGGGATACATGTATTTGGAACTCTAAATCAAACACGGTTTGTGCTAGCTCTTTGAAACTTGACACAATAAAGCAGTTTCAAGTTCTATCTCTATGGTTTGTTTGCTGTTGATGTAGCCCTAAGCAGAGACTGGCGAGAATCACTTTCATGGAAAGGGCCTGCCAAGCTTCCAAAAAACTACGAGTTGCCCAAAATCTCAGCACACACTTTTTCACCCAATCTTGATGAAAATTTCAGGTAATGATCAGTACACCAATCCCACTTGGCTCGCCAAATTTCGTTCTTCTACGTGAAACCGTTCGTTGGCAGTAACCGGTTTCATTTTGAGGTTTCACTCTGTTTTCTCCTATAGGGATACATGTATTTGGAACTCTAAATCAAACACGGTTTGTGCTAGCTCTTTGGAACTTGACACAATAACGCAGTTTCAAGTTCTATCTCTATGGTTTGTTTGCTGTTGATGTAGCCCTAAGCAGAGACTGGCGAGAATCACTTTCATGGAAAGGGCCTGCCAAGCTTCCAAAAAACTACGAGTTTCCTGAAATCTCAGCACACCCTTTTTCACCCAATCTTGATGAAACTTTCAGGTTATGATCAGTACACCAATCCCACTTAGCTCGCCAAATTTTGTTCTTCGAGGTTAAACCGTTCGTTGGCAGTAACCGGTTTCATTTTGAGGTTTCACTCTGTTTTCTCCTATAGGGATACATGTATTTGGAACTCTAAATCAAACCCGGTTTGTGCTAGCTCTTTGGAATTTAACACAATAGCAGTTTCAAGTTCTATCTCTATGGTTTGTTTGCTGTTGATGTAGCCCTAAGCAGAGACTGGCGAGAATCACTTTCATGGAAAGGGCCTGCCAAGCTTCCAAAAAACTACGAGTTGCCCGAAATCTCAGCAGACACTTTTTCACCCAATCTTGATGAAAATTTCAGGTAATGATCAGTACACCAATCCCACTTGGCTCGCCAAATTTCGTTCTTCTAGGTTAAACCGTTCGTTGACAGTAACCGGTTTCATTTTGAGGTTTCACTCTGTTTTCTCCTATAGGGATACATGTATTTGGAACTCTAAATAAAACACGGTTTGTGCTAGCTCTTTGAAACTTGACACAATAAAGCAGTTTCAAGTTCTATCTCTATGGTTTGTTTGCTGTTGATGTAGCCCTAAGCAGAGACTGGCGAGAATCACTTTCATGGAAAGGGCCTGCCAAGATTCCAAAAAACTACGAGTTGCCTGAAATCTCAGCACACCCTTTTTCACCCAATCTTGATGAAACTTTCAGGTAATGATCAGTACACCAATCCCACTTGGCTCGCCAAATTTCGTTCTTCTAGGTTAAACCGTTCGTTGGCAGTAACCGGTTTCATTTTGAGGTTTCACTCTGTTTTCTCCTATAGGGATACATGTATTTGGAACTCTAAATCAAACACGGTTTGTGCTAGCTCTTTGAAACTTGACACAATAAAGCAGTTACAAGTTCTATCTCTATGGTTTCTTTGCTGTTGATTTAGCCCTAAGCAGAGACTGGCGAGAATCACTTTCATGGAAAGGGCCTGCCAAGCTTCCAAAAAACTACGAGTTGCCTGAAATCTCAGCACACACCCTTTTTCACCCAATCTTGATGAAACATTCAGGTAATGATCAGTACACCAATCGCACTTGGCTCGCCAAATTTCGTTCTTCTAGGTTAAACCGTTCATTGGCAGTAACCGGTTTCATTTTGAGGTTTCACTCTGTTTTCTCCTATAGGGATACATGTATTTGGAACTCTAAATCATACACCGTTTGTGCTAGCTCTTTGAAACTTGACACGATAAAGCAGTTTCAAGTTCTATCTCTATGGTTTGTTTGCTGTTGATGTAGCCCTAAGCAGAGACTAGCGAGAATCACTTTCATGGAAAGGGCCTGTCAAGCGTCCAAAAAACTACGAGTTGCCCGAAATCTCAGCACACACTTTTTCACCCAATCTTAATGAAACGTTCAGGTAATGATCAGTACACCAATCTCACTTGGCTCGCCAAATTTCGTTCTTCTAGGTTAAACCGTTCGTTGGCAGTAACCGGTTTCATTTTGAGGTTTCACTCTGTTTTCTCCTATAGGGATACATGTATTTGGAACTCTAAATCAAACATGGTTTGTGCTAGCTCTTTGAAACTTGACACAATAAAGCAGTTTCAAGTTCTATCTCTATGGTTTGTTTGCTGTTGATGTAGCCCTAAGCAGAGACTGGCGACAATCACTTTCATGGAAAGGGCCTGCCAAGCTTCCAAAAAACTACGAGTTGCCCGAAATCTCAGCACACACTTTTTCACCCAATCTTGATGAAACGTTCAGGTAATGATCAGTACACCAGTCTCACTTGGCTCGCCAAATTTCGTTCTTCTAGGTTAAACCGTTCGTTGGCAGTAACCGGTTTCATTTTGAGGTTTCACTCTGTTTTCTCCTATAGGGATACATGTATTTGGAACTCTAAATCAAACATGATTTGTGTTAGCTCTTTGAAACTTGACACAATAAAGCAGTTTCAAGTTCTATCTCTATGGTTTGTTTGCTGTTGATGTAGCCCTAAGCAGAGACTGGCGAGAATCACTTTCATGGAAAGGGCCTGCCAAGCTTCCAAAAAACTACGAGTTTCCTGAAATCTCAGCACACCCTTTTTCACCCAATCTTGATGAAACTTTCAGGTTATGATCAGTACACCAATCCCACTTGGCTCGCCAAATTTCGTTCTTCTAGGTTAAACCGTTCGTTGGCAGTAACGGGTTTCATTTTGAGGTTTCATTCTGTTTTCTCCTATAGGGATACATGTATTTGGAACTCTAAATCAAACACGGTTTGTGCTAGCTCTTTGGAATTTGACACAATAGCAGTTTCAAGTTCTATCTCTATGGTTTGTTTGCTGTTGATGTAGCCCTAAGCAGAGACTGGCGAGAATCACTTTCATGGAAAAGGCCTGCCAAGCTTCCAAAAAACTACGAGTGTCCTGAAATCTCAGCACACCCTTTTTCACCCAATCTTGATGAAACTTTCAGTTAATGATCAGTACACCAATCCCACCTGGCTCGCCAAATTTCGTTCTTCTAGGTTAAACCGTTCTTTGGCAGTAACCGGTTTCATTTTGAGGTTTCACTCTGTTTTCTCCTATAGGGATACATGTATTTGGAACTCTAAATCCAACACGGTTTGTGCTAGCTCTTTGAAACTTGACACAATAAAGCAGTTTCAAGATCTATCTCTATGGTTTGTTTGCTGTTGATGTAGCCCTAAGCAGAGACTGGCGAAAATCACTTTCATGGAAAGGGCTTGCCAAGCTTCCAAAAAACTACGAGTTGCCTGAAATCTCAGCAAACACTTTTTCACCCAATCTTGATGAAACTTTCAGGTAATGATCAGTACACCAATCCCACTTGGCTCGCCAAATTTCGTTCTTCTAGGTTAAACCGTTCGTTGGCAGTAACCGGTTTCATTTTGAGGTTTCACTCTGTTTTCTCCTATAGGGATACATGTATTTGGAACTCTAAATCAAACACGGTTTGTGCTAGCTCTTTGAAACTTGACACAATAAAGCAGTTTCAAGTTCTATCTCTATGGTTTGTTTGCTGTTGATGTAGCCCTAAGCAGAGACTGGCGAGA
Organism: Ictidomys tridecemlineatus; assembly: GCF_052094955.1. Classification (NCBI taxonomy): domain Eukaryota; kingdom Metazoa; phylum Chordata; class Mammalia; order Rodentia; family Sciuridae; genus Ictidomys; species Ictidomys tridecemlineatus. The sequence continues at coordinate 7,992 of NW_027522168.1, read as the reverse complement.
ATCACTTTCATGGAAAGGGCCTGCCAAGCTTCCAAAAAACTACGAGTTGCCTGAAATCTCAGCACACCCTTTTTCACCCAATCTTGATGAAACTTTCAGGTAATGATCAGTACACCAATCCCACTTGGCTCGCCAAATTTCTTTCTACTAGGTTAAACCGTTCGTTGGCAGTAACCGGTTCCATTTTGAGGTTTCACTATGTTTTCTCCTATTGGTATACATGTATTTGGAACTCTAAATCAAACACGGTTTGTGGTAGCTCTTTGAAACTTGACACAATAAAACAGTTTCAAGTTCTATCTCTGTGGTTTGTTTGCTGTTTATGTAGCCCTAAGCAGAGACTGGCGAGAATCACTTTCATGGAAAGGGCCTGCCAAGCTTCCAAAAAACTACGAGTTGCCCGAAATCTCAGCACACACTTTTTCACCCAATCTTGATGAAACTTTCAGGTAATGATCAGTACACCAATCCCACTTGGCTCGCCAAATTTCGTTCTTCTAGGTTAAACCGTTCGTTGGCAGTAACCGGTTTCATTTTGAGGTTTCACTCTGTTTTCTCCTATAGGGATACATGTATTTGGAACTCTAAATCAAACACGGTTTGTGCTAGCTCTTTGAAACTTGACACAATAAAGCAGTTTCAAGTTCTATCTCTATGGTTTGTTTGCTGTTGATGTAGCCCTAAGCAGAGACTGGCGAGAATCACTTTCATGGAAAGGGCCTGCCAAGATTCCAAAAAACTACGAGTTGCCTGAAATCTCAGCACACACTTTTTCACCCAATCTTGATGAAACTTTCAGGTAATGATCAGTACACCAATCCCACTTGGCTCGCCAAATTTCGTTCTTCTAGGTTAAACCGTTCGTTGGCAGTAACCGGTTTCATTTTGAGGTTTCACTCTGTTTTCTCCTATAGGGATACATGTATTTGGAACTCTAAATCAAACACGGTTTGTGCTAGCTCTTTGAAACTTGACACAATAAAGCAGTTTCAAGTTCTATCTCTATGGTTTGTTTGCTGTTGATGTAGCCCTAAGCAGAGACTGGCGAGAATCACTTTCATGGAAAGGGCCTGCCAAGCTTCCAAAAAACTACGAGTTGCCCGAAATCTCAGCACACACTTTTTCACCCAATCTTGATGAAACTTTCAGGTAATGATCAGTACACCAATCCCACTTGGCTCGCCAAATTTCGTTCTTCTAGGTTAAACCGTTCGTTGGCAGTAACCGGTTTCATTTTGAGGTTTCACTCTGTTTTCTCCTATAGGGATACATGTATTTGGAACTCTAAATCAAACACGGTTTGTGCTAGCTCTTTGAAACTTGACACAATAAAGCAGTTTCAAGTTCTATCTCTATGGTTTGTTTGCTGTTGATGTAGCCCTATGCGGAGACTGGCGAGAATCACTTTCATGGAAAGGGCCTGCCAAGCTTCCAAAAAACTACGAGTTGCCTGAAATCTCAGCACACACTTTTTCACCCAATCTTGATGAAACTTTCAGGTAATGATCAGTACACCAATCCCACTTGGCTCGCCAAATTTCGTTCTTCTAGGTTAAACCGTTCGTTGACAGTAACCGGTTTCATTTTGAGGTTTCACTCTGTTTTCTCCTATAGGGATACATGTATTTGGAACTCTAAATCAAACACGGTTTGTGCTAGCTCTTTGAAACTTGACACAATAAAGCAGTTTCAAGTTCTATCTCTATGGTTTGTTTGCTGTTGATGTAGCCCTAAGCAGAGACTGGCGAGAATCACTTTCATGGAAAGGGCCTGCCAAGATTCCAAAAAACTACGAGTTGCCTGAAATCTCAGCACACACTTTTTCACCCAATCTTGATGAAACTTTCAGGTAATGATCAGTACACCAATCCCACTTGGCTCGCCAAATTTCGTTCTTCTAGGTTAAACCGTTCGTTGGCAGTAACCGGTTTCATTTTGAGGTTTCACTCTGTTTTCCCCTATAGGGATACATGTATTTGGAACTCTAAATCAAACACGGTTTGTGCTAGCTCTTTGAAACTTGACACAATAAAGCAGTTTCAAGATCTATCTCTATGGTTTGTTTGCTGTTGATGTAGCCCTAAGCAGAGACTGGCGAGAATCACTTTCATGGAAAGGGCCTGCCAAGCTTCCAAAAAACTACGAGTTGCCTGAAATCTCAGCACACACTTTTTCACCCAATCTTGATGAAACTTTCAGGTAATGATCAGTACACCAATCCCACTTGGCTCGCCAAATTTCGTTCTTCTAGGTTAAACCGTTCGTTGGCAGTAACCGGTTTCATTTCGAGGTTTCACTCTGTTTTCTCCTATAGGGATACATGTATTTGGAACTCTAAATCAAACACGGTTTGTGCTAGCTCTTTGAAACTTGACACAATAAATCAGTTTCAAGTTCTATCTCTATGGTTTGTTTGCTGTTGATGTAGCCCTAAGCAGAGACTGGCGAGAATCACTTTCATGGAAAGGGCCTGCCAAGCTTCCAAAAAACTACGAGTTGCCCAAAATCTCAGCACACACTTTTTCACCCAATCTTGATGAAACTTTCAGGTAATGATCAGTACACCAATCCCACTTGGCTCGCCAAATTTCGTTATTCTACGTGAAACCGTTCCTTGGCAGTAACGGGTTTCATTTTGAGGTTTCACTCTGTTTTCTCCTATAGGGATACATGTATTTGGAACTCTAAATCAAACACGGTTTGTGCTAGCTCTTTGGAACTTGACACAATAACGCAGTTTCAAGTTCTATCTCTATGGTTTGTTTGCTGTTGATGTAGCCCTAAGCAGAGACTGGCGAGAATCACTTTCATGGAAAGGGCCTGCCAAGCTTCCAAAAAACTACGAGTTGCCTGAAATCTCTGCACACCCTTTTTCACCCAATCTTGATGAAACTTTCAGGTAATGATCAGTACACCAATCCCAGTTGGCTCGCCAAATTTCGTTCTTCTAGGTTAAACCATTCGTTGGCAGTAACCGGTTTCATTTTGAGGTTTCTCTCTGTTTTCTCCTATAGGGATACATGTATTTGGAACACTAAATCAAACACGGTTAGTGCTAGCTCTTTGAAACTTGACACAATAAAGCAGTTTCAAGTTCTATCTCTATGGTTTGCTTGCTGTTGATGTAGCCCTAAGCAGAGACTGGCGAGTATCACTTTCATGGAAAGGGCCTGCCAAGCTTCCAAAAAACTACGAGTTGCCTGAAATCTCAGCACACACTTTTTCACCCAATCTTGATGAAACTTTCAGGTAATGATCAGTACACCAATCCCACTTGGCTCGCCAAATTTCGTTCTTCTAGGTTAAATCGTTCGTTGGCAGTAACCGGTTTCATTTTGAGGTTTCACTCTGTTTTCTCCTATAGGGATACATGTATTTGGAACTCTAAATCAAACACGGTTTGTGCTAGCTCTTTGAAACTTGACACAATAAAGCAGTTTCAAGTTCTATCTCTATGGTTTGTTTGCTGTTGATGTAGCCCTAAGCAGAGACTGGCGAGAATCACTTTCATGGAAAGGGCCTGCCAAGCTTCCAAAAAACTACGAGTTGCCCGAAATCTCAGCACACACTTTTTCACCCAATCTTGATGAAACTTTCAGGTAATGATCAGTACACCAATCCCACTTGGCTCGCCAAATTTCGTTCTTCTAGGTTAAACCGTTCGTTGGCAGTAACCGGTTTCATTTTGAGGTTTCACTCTGTTTTCTCCTATAGGGATACATGTATTTGGAACTCTAAATCAAACACGGTTTGTGCTAGCTCTTTGAAACTTGACACAATAAAGCAGTTTCAAGTTCTATCTCTATGGTTTGTTTGCTGTTGATGTAGCCCTATGCAGAGACTGGCGAGAATCACTTTCATGGAAAGGGCCTGCCAAGCTTCCAAAAAACTACGAGTTGCCTGAAATCTCAGCACACACTTTTTCACCCAATCTTGATGAAACTTTCAGGTAATGATCAGTACACCAATCCCACTTGGCTCGCCAAATTTCGTTCTTCTAGGTTAAACCGTTCGTTGACAGTAACCGGTTTCATTTTGAGGTTTCACTCTGTTTTCTCCTATAGGGATACATGTATTTGGAACTCTAAATCAAACACGGTTTGTGCTAGCTCTTTGAAACTTGACACAATAAAGCAGTTTCAAGTTCTATCTCTATGGTTTGTTTGCTGTTGATGTAGCCCTAAGCAGAGACTGGCGAGAATCACTTTCATGGAAAGGGCCTGCCAAGATTCCAAAAAACTACGAGTTGCCTGAAATCTCAGCACACACTTTTTCACCCAATCTTGATGAAACTTTCAGGTAATGATCAGTACACCAATCCCACTTGGCTCGCCAAATTTCGTTCTTCTAGGTTCAACCGTTCGTTGGCAGTAACCGGTTTCATTTTGAGGTTTCACTCTGTTTTCCCCTATAGGGATACATGTATTTGGAACTCTAAATCAAACACGGTTTGTGCTAGCTCTTTGAAACTTGACACAATAAAGCAGTTTCAAGATCTATCTCTATGGTTTGTTTGCTTTTGATGTAGCCCTAAGCAGAGACTGGCGAGAATCACTTTCATGGAAAGGGCCTGCCAAGCTTCCAAAAAACTACAAGTTGCCTGAAATCTCAGCACACACTTTTTCACCCAATCTTGATGAAACTTTCAGGTAATGATCAGTACACCAATCCCACTTGGCTCGCCAAATTTCGTTCTTCTAGGTTAAACCGTTCGTTGGCAGTAACCGGTTTCATTTCGAGGTTTCACTCTGTTTTCTCCTATAGGGATACATGTATTTGGAACTCTAAATCAAACACGGTTTGTGCTAGCTCTTTGAAACTTGACACAATAAAGCAGTTTCAAGTTCTATCTCTATGGTTTGTTTGCTGTTGATGTAGCCCTAAGCAGAGACTGGCGAGAATCACTTTCATGGAAAGGGCCTGCCAAGCTTCCAAAAAACTACGAGTTGCCCAAAATCTCAGCACACACTTTTTCACCCAATCTTGATGAAACTTTCAGGTAATGATCAGTACACCAATCCCACTTGGCTCGCCAAATTTCGTTATTCTACGTGAAACCGTTCCTTGGCAGTAACGGGTTTCATTTTGAGGTTTCACTCTGTTTTCTCCTATAGGGATACATGTATTTGGAACTCTAAATCAAACACGGTTTGTGCTAGCTCTTTGGAACTTGACACAATAACGCAGTTTCAAGTTCTATCTCTACGGTTTGTTTGCTGTTGATGTAGCCCTAAGCAGAGACTGGCGAGAATCACTTTCATGGAAAGGGCCTGCCAAGCTTCCAAAAAACTACGAGTTGCCTGAAATCTCTGCACACCCTTTTTCACCCAATCTTGATGAAACTTTCAGGTAATGATCAGTACACCAATCCCAGTTGGCTCGCCAAATTTCGTTCTTCTAGGTTAAACCATTCGTTGGCAGTAACCGGTTTCATTTTGAGGTTTCTCTCTGTTTTCTCCTATAGGGATACATGTATTTGGAACTCTAAATCAAACACGGTTAGTGCTAGCTCTTTGAAACTTGACACAATAAAGCAGTTTCAAGTTCTATCTCTATGGTTTGCTTGCTGTTGATGTAGCCCTAAGCAGAGACTGGCGAGTATCACTTTCATGGAAAGGGCCTGCCAAGCTTCCAAAAAACTACGAGTTGCCTGAAATCTCAGCACACACTTTTTCACCCAATCTTGATGAAACTTTCAGGTAATGATCAGTACACCAATCCCACTTGGCTCGCCAAATTTCGTTCTTCTAGGTTAAATCGTTCGTTGGCAGTAACCGGTTTCATTTTGAGGTTTCACTCTGTTTTCTCCTATAGGGATACATGTATTTGGAACTCTAAATCAAACACGGTTTGTGCTAGCTCTTTGAAACTTGACACAATAAAGCAGTTTCAAGTTCTATCTCTATGGTTTGTTTGCTGTTGATGTAGCCCTAAGCAGAGACTGGCGAGAATCACTTTCATGGAAAGGGCCTGCCAAGATTCCAAAAAACTACGAGTTGCCTGAAATCTCAGCACACACTTTTTCACCCAATCTTGATGAAACTTTCATGTAATGATCAGTACACCAATCCCACTTGGCTCGCCAAATTTCGTTCTTCTAGGTTAAACCGTTCGTTGGCAGTAACCAGTTTCATTTTGAGGTTTCACTCTGTTTTCCCCTATAGGGATACATGTATTTGGAACTCTAAATCAAACACGGTTTGTGCTAGCTCTTTGAAACTTGACACAATAAAGCAGTTTCAAGATCTATCTCTATGGTTTGTTTGCTGTTGATGTAGCCCTAAGCAGAGACTGGCGAGAATCACTTTCATGGAAAGGGCCTGCCAAGCTTCCAAAAAACTACGAGTTGCCTGAAATCTCAGCACACACTTTTTCACCCAATCTTGATGAAACTTTCAAGTAATGATCAGTACACCAATCCCACTTGGCTCGCCAAATTTCGTTCTTCTAGGTTAAAACCGTTCGTTGGCAGTAACCGGTTTCATTTTGAGGTTTCACTCTGTTTTCTCCTATAGGGATACATGTATTTGGAACTCTAAATCAAACACGGTTTGTGCTAGCTCTTTGAAACTTGACACAATAAAGCAGTTTCAAGATCTATCTCTATGGTTTGTTTGCTTTTGATGTAGCCCTAAGCAGAGACTGGCGAGAATCACTTTCATGGAAAGGGCCTGCCAAGCTTCCAAAAAACTACAAGTTGCCTGAAATCTCAGCACACACTTTTTCACCCAATCTTGATGAAACTTTCAGGTAATGATCAGTACACCAATCCCACTTGGCTCGCCAAATTTCGTTCTTCTAGGTTAAACCGTTCGTTGGCAGTAACCGGTTTCATTTCGAGGTTTCACTCTGTTTTCTCCTATAGGGATACATGTATTTGGAACTCTAAATCAAACACGGTTTGTGCTAGCTCTTTGAAACTTGACACAATAAAGCAGTTTCAAGTTCTATCTCTATGGTTTGTTTGCTGTTGATGTAGCCCTAAGCAGAGACTGGCGAGAATCACTTTCATGGAAAGGGCCTGCCAAGCTTCCAAAAAACTACGAGTTGCCCAAAATCTCAGCACACACTTTTTCACCCAATCTTGATGAAACTTTCAGGTAATGATCAGTACACCAATCCCACTTGGCTCGCCAAATTTCGTTATTCTACGTGAAACCGTTCCTTGGCAGTAACGGGTTTCATTTTGAGGTTTCACTCTGTTTTCTCCTATAGGGATACATGTATTTGGAACTCTAAATCAAACACGGTTTGTGCTAGCTCTTTGGAACTTGACACAATAACGCAGTTTCAAGTTCTATCTCTATGGTTTGTTTGCTGTTGATGTAGCCCTAAGCAGAGACTGGCGAGAATCACTTTCATGGAAAGGGCCTGCCAAGCTTCCAAAAAACTACGAGTTGCCTGAAATCTCTGCACACCCTTTTTCACCCAATCTTGATGAAACTTTCAGGTAATGATCAGTACACCAATCCCAGTTGGCTCGCCAAATTTCGTTCTTCTAGGTTAAACCATTCGTTGGCAGTAACCGGTTTCATTTTGAGGTTTCTCTCTGTTTTCTCCTATAGGGATACATGTATTTGGAACTCTAAATCAAACACAGTTAGTGCTAGCTCTTTGAAACTTGACACAATAAAGCAGTTTCAAGTTCTATCTCTATGGTTTGCTTGCTGTTGATGTAGCCCTAAGCAGAGACTGGCGAGTATCACTTTCATGGAAAGGGCCTGCCAAGCTTCCAAAAAACTACGAGTTGCCTGAAATCTCAGCACACACTTTTTCACCCAATCTTGATGAAACTTTCAGGTAATGATCAGTACACCAATCCCACTTGGCTCGCCAAATTTCGTTCTTCTAGGTTAAATCGTTCGTTGGCAGTAACCGGTTTCATTTTGAGGTTTCACTCTGTTTTCTCCTATAGGGATACATGTATTTGGAACTCTAAATCAAACACGGTTTGTGCTAGCTCTTTGAAACTTGACACAATAAAGCAGTTTC
>NW_027522167.1:0-29973 GCF_052094955.1 Ictidomys tridecemlineatus | reverse complement strand
GAGTGAAACCTCAAAATGAAACCGGTTACTGCCAATGAACGGTTTAACCTAGAAGAATGAAATTTGGCGAGCCAAGTGGGATTGGTGTACTGATCATTACCTGAAAGTTTCATCAAGATTGGGTGAAAAAGTGTTTGCTGAGATTTCAGGCAACTCGTAGTTTTTTGGAAGCTTGGCAGGCCCTTTTCATGAAAGTGATTCTCGCCAGTCTCTGCTTAGGGCTACATCAACAGCAAACAAACCATAGAGATAGAACTTGAAACTGCTTTATTGTGTCAAGTTTCAAAGAGCTAGCACAAACCGTGTTTGATTTAGAGTTCCAAATACATGTATCCCTATAGGAGAAAACAGAGTGAAACCTCAAAATGAAACCGGTTACTGCCAACGAACGGTTTAACCTAGAAGAACGAAATTTGGCGAGCCAAGTGGGATTGGTGTACTGATCATTACCTGAAAGTTTCATCAAGATTTGTTGAAAAAGTGTGTGCAGAGATTTCAGGCAACTCGTAGTTTTTTGGAAGCTTGGCAGGCCCTTTCCATGAAAGTGATTCTCGCCAGTCTCTGCTTAGGGCTACATCAACAGCAAACAAACCATAGAGAAAGAACTTGAAACTGCTTTAGTGTGTCAAGTTTCAAAGAGCTAGCACAAACCGTGTTTGATTTAGAGTTCCAAATACATGTATCTCTATAGGAGAAAGCAGAGTGAAATGGCAAAATGAAACCGGTTACTGCCAACGAACAGTTTAACCTAGAAGAACGAAATTTGGCGAGCCAAGTGGGATTGGTGTACTGATCATTACCTGAAAGTATCATCAAGATTGGGTGAAAAAGTGTTTGCTGAGATTTCAGGCAACTCGTAGTTTTTTGGAAGCTTGGCAGGCCCTTTCCATGAAAGTGATTCTCGCCAGTCTCTGCTTAGGGCTACATCAACAGCAAACAAACCATAGAGATAGAACTTGAAACTGCTTTATTGTGTCAAGTTTCAAAGAGCTAGCACAAACCGTGTTTGATTTAGAGTTCCAAATACATGTATCGCTATAGGAGAAAACAGAGTGAAACCTCAAAATGAAACCGGTTACTGCCAACCAACGGTTTAACGTAGAAGAACGAAATTTGGCGAGCCAAGTGGGATTGGTGTACTGATCATTACCTGAAAGTTTCATCAAGATTGGGTGAAAAAGTGTGTGCTGAGATTTCAGGCAACTCGTAGTTTTTTGGAAGCTTGGCAGGCCCTTTCCATGAAAGTGATTCTCGCCAGTCTCTGCTTAGGGCTACATCAACAGCAAACAAACCATAGAGATAGAACTTGAAACTGCTTTATTGTGTCAAGTTTCAAAGAGCTAGCACAAACCGTGTTTGATTTAGAGTTCCAAACACATGTATCCCTATAGGAGAAAACAGAGTGAAACCTCAAAATGAAACCGGTTACTGCCAACGAACGGTTTAACCTAGAAGAACGAAATTTGGCGAGCCAAGTGGGATTGGTGTACTGATCATTACCTGAAAGTTTCATCAAGATTGGGTGAAAAAGTGTGTGCTGAGATTTCAGGCAACTGGTAGTTTTTTGGAAGCTTGGCATGCCCTTTCCATGAAAGTGATTCTCGCCAGTCTCTGCTTAGGGCTACATCAACAGCAAACAAACCATAGAGAAAGAACTTGAAACTGCTTTATTGTGTCAAGTTTCAAAGAGCTAGCAAAAACCGTGTTTGATTTAGAGTTCCAAATACATGTATCCCTATAGGAGAAAACAGAGTGAAACCTCAAAATGAAACCGGTTACTGCCAACGAACGGTTTAACCTAGAAGAACGAAATTTGGTGAGCCAAGTGGGATTGGTGTACTGATCATTACCTCAAAGTTTCATCAAGATTGCGTGAAAAAGTGTGTGCTGAGATTTCAGGCAACTCGTAGTTTTTTGGAAGCTTGGCAGGCCCTTTCCATGAAAGTGATTCTCGCCAGTCTCTGCTTAGGGCTACATCAACAGCAAACAAACCATAGAGATAGAACTTGAAACTGCTTTATTGTGTCAAGTTTCAAAGAGCTAGCACAAACCGTGTTTGATTTAGAGTTCCAAATACATGTATCCCTATAGGAGAAAACAGAGTGAAACCTCAAAATGAAACCGGTTACTGCCAATGAACGGTTTAACCTAGAAGAACGAAATTTGGCGAGCCCAGTGGGATTGGTGTACTGATCATTACCTGAAAGTTTCATCAAGGTTGGGTGAAAAAGTGTGTTCTGAGAATTCAGGCAACTCGTAGTTTTTTGGAAGCTTGGCAGGCCCTTTCCATGAAAGTGATTCTCGCCAGTCTCTGCTTAGGGCTACATCAACAGAAAACAAACCATACAGACAGAGATTGAAACTGCTTTATTGTGTCAAGTTTCAAAGAGCTAGCACAAACCGTGTTTGATTTAGAGTTCCAAATACATGTATCCCTATAGGAGAAAACAGAGTGAAACCTCACAATGAAACCGGTTACTACCAACGAACGGTTTACCCTAGAAGAACGAAATTTGGCGAGCCAAGTGGGATTGGTGTACTGATCATTACCTGAAAGTTTCATCAAGATTGGGTGAAAAAGTGTGTGCTGAGATTTCAGGCAACTCGTAGTTTTTTGGAAGCTTGGCAGGCCCTTTCCATGAAAGTGATTCTCGCCAGTCTCTGCTTAGGGCTACATCAACAGCAAACAAACCATAGAGAAAGAACTTGAAACTGCTTTATTGTGTCAAGTTTCAAAGAGCTAGCACAAACCGTGTTTGATTTAGAGTTCCAAATACATGTATCTCTATAGGAGAAAGCAGAGTGAAACGGCAAAATGAAACCGGTTACTGCCAACGAACAGTTTAACCTAGAAGAACGAAATTTGACGAGCCAAGTGGGATTGGTGTACTGATCATTACCTGAAAGTATCATCAAGATTGGGTGAAAAAGTGTTTGCTGAGATTTCAGGCAACTCATAGTTTTTTGGAAGCTTGGCAGGCCCTTTCCATGAAAGTGATTCTCGCCAGTCTCTGCTTAGGGCTACATCAACAGCAAACAAACCATAGAGATAGAACTTGAAACTGCTTTATTGTGTCAAGTTTCAAAGAGCTAGCACAAACCGTGTTTGATTTAGAGTTCCAAATACATGTATCCCTATAGGAGAAAACAGAGTGAAACCTCAAAATAAAACCGGTTACTGCCAACGAACGGTTTAACCTAGAAGAACGAAATTTGGCGAGCCAAGTGGGATTGGTGTACTGATCATTACCTGAAAGTTTCATCAAGATTGGGTGAAAAAGTGTGTGCTGAGATTTCAGGCAACTCGTAGTTTTTTGGAAGCTTGGCAGGCCCTTTCCATGAAAGTGATTCTCGCCAGTCTCTGCTTAGGGCTACATCAACAGCAAACAAACCATAGAGATAGAACTTGAAACTGCTTTATTGTGTCAAGTTTCAAAGAGCTAGCACAAACCGAGTTTGATTTAGAGTTCCAAATACATGTATCCCTATAGGAGAAAACAGAGTGAAACCTCAAAATGAAACCGGTTACTGCCAACGAACGGTTTTACCTAGAAGAACGAAATTTGGCGAGCCAAGTGGGATTGGTGTACTAATCATTACCTGAAAGTTTCATCAAGATTCGGTGAAAAAGTGTTTGCTGAGATTACAGGCAACTGGTAGTTCTTTGGAAGCTTGGCAGGCCCTTTCCATGAAAGTGATTCTCGCCAGTCTCTGCTTAGGGCTACATCAACAGCAAACAAACCATAGAGATAGAACATGAAACTGATTTATTGTGTCAAGTTTCAAAGAGCTAGCACAAACCGTGTTTGATTTAGAGTTCCAAATACATGTATCCCTATATGAGAAAACATAGTGAAACCTCACAATGAAACCGGTTACTGCCAACGAAGGGTTTAACCTAGAAGAACGAAATTTGGCGAGCCAAGTGGGATTGGTGTACTGATCATTACCTGAAAGTTTCATCAAGATTGGGTGAAAAAGTGTGTGCTGAGATTCCTGGCAACTCGTAGTTTTTTGGAAGCTTGGCAGGCCCTTTCCATGAAAGTGATTCTCGCCAGTCTCTGCTTAGAGCTACATCAACAGCAAACAAACCATAGAGATAGAACTTGAAACTGCTTTATTGTGTCAAGTTTCAAAGAGCTAGCACAAACCGTGTTTAATTTAGAGTTCCAAATACATGTATCCCTATAGGAGAAAACAGAGTGAAACCTCAAAATGAAACCGGTTACTGCCAATGAACGGTTTAACCTAGAAGAATGAAATTTGGCGAGCCAAGTGGGATTGGTGTACTGATCATTACCTGAAAGTTTCATCAAGATTGGGTGAAAAAGTGTTTGCTGAGATTTCAGGCAACTCGTAGTTTTTTGGAAGCTTGGCAGGCCCTTTTCATGAAAGTGATTCTCGCCAGTCTCTGCTTAGGGCTACATCAACAGCAAACAAACCATAGAGATAGAACTTGAAACTGCTTTATTGTGTCAAGTTTCAAAGAGCTAGCACAAACCGTGTTTGATTTAGAGTTCCAAATACATGTATCCCTATAGGAGAAAACAGAGTGAAACCTCAAAATGAAACCGGTTACTGCCAACGAACGGTTTAACCTAGAAGAACGAAATTTGGCGAGCCAAGTGGGATTGGTGTACTGATCATTACCTGAAAGTTTCATCAAGATTTGTTGAAAAAGTGTGTGCAGAGATTTCAGGCAACTCGTAGTTTTTTGGAAGCTTGGCAGGCCCTTTCCATGAAAGTGATTCTCGCCAGTCTCTGCTTAGGGCTACATCAACAGCAAACAAACCATAGAGAAAGAACTTGAAACTGCTTTAGTGTGTCAAGTTTCAAAGAGCTAGCACAAACCGTGTTTGATTTAGAGTTCCAAATACATGTATCTCTATAGGAGAAAGCAGAGTGAAATGGCAAAATGAAACCGGTTACTGCCAACGAACAGTTTAACCTAGAAGAACGAAATTTGGCGAGCCAAGTGGGATTGGTGTACTGATCATTACCTGAAAGTATCATCAAGATTGGGTGAAAAAGTGTTTGCTGAGATTTCAGGCAACTCGTAGTTTTTTGGAAGCTTGGCAGGCCCTTTCCATGAAAGTGATTCTCGCCAGTCTCTGCTTAGGGCTACATCAACAGCAAACAAACCATAGAGATAGAACTTGAAACTGCTTTATTGTGTCAAGTTTCAAAGAGCTAGCACAAACCGTGTTTGATTTAGAGTTCCAAATACATGTATCGCTATAGGAGAAAACAGAGTGAAACCTCAAAATGAAACCGGTTACTGCCAACCAACGGTTTAACGTAGAAGAACGAAATTTGGCGAGCCAAGTGGGATTGGTGTACTGATCATTACCTGAAAGTTTCATCAAGATTGGGTGAAAAAGTGTGTGCTGAGATTTCAGGCAACTCGTAGTTTTTTGGAAGCTTGGCAGGCCCTTTCCATGAAAGTGATTCTCGCCAGTCTCTGCTTAGGGCTACATCAACAGCAAACAAACCATAGAGATAGAACTTGAAACTGCTTTATTGTGTCAAGTTTCAAAGAGCTAGCAAAAACCGTGTTTGATTTAGAGTTCCAAACACATGTATCCCTATAGGAGAAAACAGAGTGAAACCTCAAAATGAAACCGGTTACTGCCAACGAACGGTTTAACCTAGAAGAACGAAATTTGGCGAGCCAAGTGGGATTGGTGTACTGATCATTACCTGAAAGTTTCATCAAGATTGGGTGAAAAAGTGTGTGCTGAGATTTCAGGCAACTGGTAGTTTTTTGGAAGCTTGGCATGCCCTTTCCATGAAAGTGATTCTCGCCAGTCTCTGCTTAGGGCTACATCAACAGCAAACAAACCATAGAGAAAGAACTTGAAACTGCTTTATTGTGTCAAGTTTCAAAGAGCTAGCAAAAACCGTGTTTGATTTAGAGTTCCAAATACATGTATCCCTATAGGAGAAAACAGAGTGAAACCTCAAAATGAAACCGGTTACTGCCAACGAACGGTTTAACCTAGAAGAACGAAATTTGGCGAGCCCAGTGGGATGGGTGTACTGATCATTACCTGACAGTTTCATCAAGATTGGGTGAAAAAGTGTGTGCTGAGATTTCTGGCAACTCGTAGTTTTTTGGAAGCTTGGCAGGCCCTTTCCATGAAAGTGATTCTCGCCAGTCTCTGCTTAGGGCTACATCAACAGCAAACAAACCATAGAGATAGAACTTGAAACTGCTTTACTGCGTCAAGTTTCAAAGAGCTAGCACAAACCGTGGTTGATTTAGTGTTCCAAATACATGTATCCCTATAGGAGAAAACAGAGTGAAACCTCAAAATTAAACCGGTTACTGCCAACGAACGGTTTAACCTAGAAGAACGAAATTTGGCGAGCCCAGTGGGATTGGTGTACTGATCATTACCTGAAAGTTTCATCAAGATTGGGTGAAAAAGTGTGTTCTGAGATTTCAGGCAACTCGTAGTTTTTTGGAATCTTGGCAGGCCCTTTCCATGAAAGTGATTCTCGCCAGTCTCTGCTTAGGGCTACATCAACAGAAAACAAAGCATACAGACAGAGATTGAAACTGCTTTATTGTGTCAAGTTTCAAAGAGCTAGCACAAACCGTGTTTGATTTAGAGTTCCAAATACATGTATCCCTATAGGAGAAAACAGAGTGAAACCTCAAAATGAAACCGGTTACTGCCAACGAACGGTTTAACCTAGAAGAACGAAATTTGGCGAGCCAAGTGGGATTGGTGTACTGATCATTACCTGAAAGTTTCATCAAGATTGGTTGAAAAAGTGTGTGCTTAGATTTCAGGCAACTCGTAGTTTTTTGGAAGCTTGGCAGGCCCTTTCCATGAAAGTGATTCTCGCCAGTCTCTGCTTAGGGCTACATCAACAGCAAACAAACCATAGAGAAAGAACTTGAAACTGCTTTATTGTGTCAAGTTTCAAAGAGCTAGCACAAACCGTGTTTGATTTAGAGTTCCAAACACATGTATCCCTATAGGAGAAAACAGAGTGAAACCTCAAAATGAAACCGGTTACTGCCAACGAACGGTTTAACCTAGAAGAACGAAATTTGGTGAGCCAAGTGGGATTGGTGTACTGATGATTACCTGAAAGTTTCATCAAGATTGGGTGAAAAAGTGTGTACTGAGATTTCAGGCAACTGGTACTTTTTTGGAAGCTTGGCAGGCCCTTTCCATGAAAGTGATTCTCGCCAGTCTCTGCTTAGGGCTACATCAACAGCAAACAATCCATAGAGATAGAACTTGAAACTGCTTTATTGTGTCAAGTTTCAAAGAGCTATCACAAACCGTGTTTGATTTAGAGTTCCAAATACATGTATCCCTATAGGAGAAAACAGAGTGAAACCTCAAAATGAAACCGTTACTGCCAACGAAGGGTTTAACCTAGAAGAACGAAATTAGGCGAGCCAAGTGGGATTGGTGTACTGATCATTACCTGAAAGTTTCATCAAGATTGGGTGAAAAAGTGTGTGCTGAGATTCCTGGCAACTCGTAGTTTTTTGGAAGCTTGGCTGGCCCTTTCCATGAAAGTGATTCTCGCCAGTCTCTGCTTAGAGCTACATCAACAGCAACCAAACCATAGAGATAGAACTTGAAACTGCTTTATTGTGTCAAGTTTCAAAGAGCTAGCACAAACCGTGTTTAATTTAGAGTTCCAAATACATGTATCCCTATAGGAGAAAACAGAGTGAAACCTCAAAATGAAACCGGTTACTGCCAACGAACGGTTTAACCTAGAAGAACGAAATTTGGCGAGCCAAGTGGGATTGGTGTACTGATCATTACCTGAAAGTTTCATCAAGATTGGGTGAAAAAGTGTTTCCTGAGATTTCAGGCAACTCGTAGTTTTTTGGAAGCTTGGCAGGCCCTTTCCATGAAAGTGATTCTCGCCAGTCTCTGCTTAGGGCTACATCAACAGCAAACAAACCATCGAGATAGAACTTGAAACTGCTTTATTGTGTCAAGTTTCAAAGAGCTAGCACAAACCGTGTTTGATTTAGAGTTCCAAATACATGTATCCCTATAGGAGAAAACAGAGTGAAACCTCAAAATGAAACCGGTTACTGCCAACGAACGGTTTTAACCTAGAAGAACGAAATTTGGCGAGCCAAGTGGGATTGGTGTCCTGATCATTACCTGAAAGTTTCATCAAGATTGGGTGAAAAAGTGTGTGCTGAGATTTCAGGCAACTCGTAGTTTTTTGGAAGCTTGGCAGGCCCTTTCCATGAAAGTGATTCTCGCCAGTCTCTGCTTAGGGCTACATCAACAGCAAACAAACCATAGAGAAAGAACTTGAAACTGATTTAGTGTGTCAAGTTTCAAAGAGCTAGCACAAACCGTGTTTGATTTAGAGTTCCAAATACATGTATCTCTATAGGAGAAAGCAGAGTGAAACGGCAAAATGAAACCGGTTACTGCCAACGAACAGTTTAACCTAGAAGAACGAAATTTGGCGAGCCAAGTGGGATTGGTGTACTGATCATTACCTGAAAGTATCATCAAGATTGGGTGAAAAAGTGTTTGCTGAGATTTCAGGCAACTCGTAGTTTTTTGGAAGCTTGGCAGGCCCTTTCCATGAAAGTGATTCTCGCCAGTCTCTGCTTAGGGCTACATCAACAGCAAACAAACCATAGAGATAGAACTTGAAACTGCTTTATTGTGTCAAGTTTCAAAGAGCTAGCACAAACCGTGTTTGATTTAGAGTTCCAAATACATGTATCGCTATAGGAGAAAACAGAGTGAAACCTCAAAATGAAACCGGTTACTGCCAACGAACGGTTTAACGTAGAAGAACGAAATTTGGCGAGCCAAGTGGGATTGGTGTACTGATCATTACCTGAAAGTTTCATCAAGATTGGGTGAAAAAGTGTGTGCTGAGATTTCAGGCAACTCGTAGTTTTTTGGAAGCTTGGCAGGCCCTTTCCATGAAAGTGATTCTCGCCAGTCTCTGCTTAGGGCTACATCAACAGCAAACAAACCATAGAGAAAGAACTTGAAACTGCTTTAGTGTGTCAAGTTTCAAAGAGCTAGCACAAACCGTGTTTGATTTAGAGTTCCAAATACATGTATCCCTATAGGAGAAAACAGAGTGAAACCTCAAAATGAAACCGGTTACTGCCAACGAATGGTTTAACCTAGAAGAATGAAATTTGGCGAGCCAAGTGGGATTGGTGTACTGATCATTACCTGGTTTCAACAAGATTGGGTGAAAAAGTGTGTGCTGAGATTTCAGGCAACTCGTAATTTTTTGGAAGCTTGGCAGGCCCTTTCCATGAAAGTGATTCTCGCCAGTCTCTGCTTAGGGCTACATCAACAAGAAACAAACCATAGAGATAGAACTTGAAACTCCTTTATTGTGTCATGTTTCAAAGAGCTAGCACAAACCGTGTTTGATTTAGAGTTCCAAATACATGTATCCCTATAGGAGAAAACAGAGTGAAACCTCAAAATGAAACCGGTTACTGCCAAAAAACGGTTTTACCTAGAAGAACGAAATTTGGCGAGCCAAGTGGGATTGGTGTACTAATCATTACCTGAAAGTTTCATCAAGATTGGGTGAAAAAGTGTTTGCTGAGATTTCAGGCAACTGGTAGTTTTTTGGAAGCTTGGCAGGCCCTTTCCATGAAAGTGATTCTCGCCAGTCTCTGCTTAGGGCTACATCAACAGCAAACAAACCATAGAGATAGAACTTGAAACTGCTTTACTGCGTCAAGTTTCAAAGAGCTAGCACAAACCGTGGTTGATTTAGTGTTCCAAATACATGTATCCCTACAGGAGAAAACAGAGTGAAACCTCAAAATTAAACCGGTTACTGCCAACGAACGGTTTAACCTAGAAGAACGAAATTTGGCGAGCCCAGTGGGATTGGTGTACTGATAATTACCTGAAAGTTTCATCAAGATTGGGTGAAAAAGTGTGTTCTGAGATTTCAGGCAACTCGTAGTTTTTTGGAATCTTGGCAGGCCCTTTCCATGAAAGTGATTCTCGCCAGTCTCTGCTTAGGGCTAAATCAACAGAAAACAAACCATACAGACAGAGATTGAAACTGCTTTATTGTGTCAAGTTTCAAAGAGCTAGCACAAACCGTGTTTGATTTAGAGTTCCAAATACATGTATCCCTATAGGAGAAAACAGAGTGAAACCTCAAAATGAAACCGGTTACTGCCAACGAACGGTTTAACCTAGAAGAACGAAATTTGGCGAGCCAAGTGGGATTGGTGTACTGATCATTACCTGAAAGTTTCATCAAGATTGGTTGAAAAAGTGTGTGCTTAGGTTTCAGGCAACTCGTAGTTTTTTGGAAGCTTGGCAGGCCCTTTCCATGAAAGTGATTCTCGCCAGTCTCTGCTTAGGGCTACATCAACAGCAAACAAACCATAGAGAAAAGAACTTGAAACTGCTTTATTGTGTCAAGTTTCAAAGAGCTAGCACAAACCGTGTTTGATTTAGAGTTCCAAACACATGTATCCCTATAGGAGAAAACAGAGTGAAACCTCAAAATGAAACCGGTTACTGCCAACGAACGGTTTAACCTAGAAGAACGAAATTTGGTGAGCCAAGTGGGATTGGTGTACTGATCATTACCTGAAAGTTTCATCAAGATTGGGTGAAAAAGTGTATACTGAGATTTCAGGCAACTGGTACTTTTTTGGAAGCTTGGCAGGCCCTTTCCATGAAAGTGATTCTCGCCAGTCTCTGCTTAGGGCTACATCAACAGCAAACAAACCATAGAGATAGAACTTGAAACTGCTTTATTGTGTCAAGTTTCAAAGAGCTATCACAAACCGTGTTTGATTTAGAGTTCCAAATACATGTATCGCTATAGGAGAAAACAGAGTGAAACCTCAAAATGAAACCGGTTACTGCCAACGAACGGTTTAACGTAGAAGAACGAAATTTGGCGAGCCAAGTGGGATTGGTGTACTGATCATTACCTGAAAGTTTCATCAAGATTGGGTGAAAAAGTGTGTGCTGAGATTTCAGGCAACTCGTAGTTTTTTGGAAGCTTGGCAGGCCCTTTCCATGAAAGTGATTCTCGCCAGTCTCTGCTTAGGGCTACATCAACAGCAAACAAACCATAGAGATAGAACTTGAAACTGCTTTATTGTGTCAAGTTTCAAAGAGCTAGCACAAACCGTGTTTGATTTAGAGTTCCAAACACATGTATCCCTATAGGAGAAAACAGAGTGAAACCTCAAAATGAAACCGGTTACTGCCAACGAACGGTTTAACCTAGAAGAACGAAATTTGGCGAGCCAAGTGGGATTGGTGTACTGATCATTACCTGAAAGTTTCATCAAGATTGGGTGAAAAAGTGTGTGCTGAGATTTCAGGCAACTGGTAGTTTTTTGGAAGCTTGGCATGCCCTTTCCATGAAAGTGATTCTCGCCAGTCTCTGCTTAGGGCTACATCAACAGCAAACAAACCATAGAGAAAGAACTTGAAACTGCTTTATTGTGTCAAGTTTCAAAGAG
Organism: Ictidomys tridecemlineatus; assembly: GCF_052094955.1. NCBI lineage: Eukaryota > Metazoa > Chordata > Mammalia > Rodentia > Sciuridae > Ictidomys > Ictidomys tridecemlineatus. The sequence goes on along the minus strand of NW_027522167.1, from coordinate 18,485 downwards.
CTAGCAAAAACCGTGTTTGATTTAGAGTTCCAAATACTTGTATCCGTATAGGAGAAAACAGAGTGAAACGTCAAAATGAAACCGGTTACTGCCAACGAACGGTTTAACCTAGAAGAACGAAATTTGGCGAGCCAAGTGGGATTGGTGTACTGATCATTACCTGAAAGTTTCAACAAGATTGGGTGAAAAAGTGTGTGCTGAGATTTCTGGCAACTCGTACTATTTTGGAAGCTTGGCAGGCCCTTTCCATGAAAGTGATTCTCGCCAGTCTCTGCTTAGGGCTACATCAACAGCAAACAAACCATAGAGATAGAACTTGAAACTGCTTTATTGTGTCAAGTTTCAAAGAGCTAGCACAAACCGTGTTTGATTTAGAGTTCCAAATACATGTATCCCTATAGGAGAAAACAGTGAAACCTCAAAATGAAACCGGTTACTGCCAACGAACGGTTTAACCTAGAAGAACGAAATTTGGCGAGCCCAGTGGGATGGGTGTACTGATCATTGCCTGACAGTTTCATCAAGATTGGGTGAAAAAGTGTGTGCTGAGATTTCTGGCAACTCGTAGTTTTTTGGAAGCTTGGCAGGCCCTTTCCATGAAAGTGATTCTCGCCAGTCTCTGCTTAGGGCTACATCAACAGCAAACAAACCATAGAGATAGAACTTGAAACTGCTTTACTGTGTCAAGTTTCAAAGAGCTAGCACAAACCGTGGTTGATTTAGTGTTCCAAATACATGTATCCCTATAGGAGAAAACAGAGTGAAACCTCAAAATTAAACCGGTTACTGCCAACGAACGGTTTAACCCTAGAAGAACGAAATTTGGCGAGCCCAGTGGGATTAGTGTACTGATCATTACCTGAAAGTTTCATCAAGATTGGGTGAAAAAGTGTGTTCTGAGATTTCAGGCAACTCGTAGTTTTTTGGAATCTTGGCAGGCCCTTTCCATGAAAGTGATTCTCGCCAGTCTCTGCTTAGGGCTACATCAACAGAAAACAAACCATACAGACAGAGATTGAAACTGCTTTATTGTGTCAAGTTTCAAAGAGCTAGCACAAACCGTGTTTGATTTAGAGTTCCAAATACATGTATCCCTATAGGAGAAAACAGAGGTGAAACCTCAAAATGAAACCGGTTACTGCCAACGAACGGTTTAACCTAGAAGAACGAAATTTGGCGAGCCAAGTGGGATTGGTGTACTGATCATTACCTGAAAGTTTCATCAAGATTGGTTGAAAAAGTGTGTGCTTAGATTTCAGGCAACTCGTAGTTTTTTGGAAGCTTGGCAGGCCCTTTACATGAAAGTGATTCTCGCCAGTCTCTGCTTAGGGCTACATCAACAGCAAACAAACCATAGAGAAAGAACTTGAAACTGCTTTATTGTGTCAAGTTTCAAAGAGCTAGCACAAACCGTGTTTGATTTAGAGTTCCAAACACCATGTATCCCTATAGGAGAAAACAGAGTGAAACCTCAAAATGAAACCGGTTACTGCCAACGAACGGTTTAACCTAGAAGAACGAAATTTGGTGAGCCAAGTGGGATTGGTGTACTGATCATTACCTGAAAGTTTCATCAAGATTGGGTGAAAAAGTGTGTACTGAGATTTCAGGCAACTGGTACTTTTTTGGAAGCTTGGCAGGCCCTTTCCATGAAAGTGATTCTCGCCAGTCTCTGCTTAGGGCTACATCAACAGCAAACAAAACCATAGAGATAGAACTTGAAACTGCTTTATTGTGTCAAGTTTCAAAGAGCTATCACAAACCGTGTTTGATTTAGAGTTCCAAATACAATGTATCCCTATAGGAGAAAACAGAGTGAAACCTCAAAATGAAACCGGTTACTGCCAACGAAGGGTTTAACCTAGAAGAACGAAATTTGGCGAGCCAAGTGGGATTGGTGTACTGATCATTACCTGAAAGTTTCATCAAGATTGGGTGAAAAGTGTGTGCTGAGATTCCTGGCAACTCGTAGTTTTTTGGAAGCTTGTCTGGCCCTTTCCATGAAAGTGATCTCGCCAGTCTCTGCTTAGAGCTACATCAACAGCAAACAAACCATAGAGATAGAACTTGAAACTCCTTTATTGTGTCAAGTTTCAAAGAGCTAGCACAAACCGTGTTTAATTTAGAGTTCCAAATACATGTATCCCTATAGGAGAAAACAGAGTGAAACCTCAAAATGAAACCGGTTACTGCCAACGAACGGTTTAACCTAGAAGAACGAAATTTGGCGAGCCAAGTGGGATTGGTGTACTGATCATTACCTGAAAGTTTCATCAAGATTGGGTGAAAAAGTGTTTCCTGAGATTTCAGGCAACTCGTAGTTTTTTGGAAGCTTGGCAGGCCCTTTCCATGAAAGTGATTCTCGCCAGTCTCTGCTTAGGGCTACATCAACAGCAAACAAACCATAGAGATAGAACTTGAAACTGCTTTATTGTGTCAAGTTTCAAAGAGCTAGCACAAACCGTGTTTGATTTAGAGTTCCAAATACATGTATCGCTATAGGAGAAAACAGAGTGAAACCTCAAAATGAAACCGGTTACTGCCAACGAACGGTTTAACGTAGAAGAACGAAATTTGGCGAGCCAAGTGGGATTGGTGTACTGATCATTACCTGAAAGTTTCATCAAGATTGGGTGAAAAAGTGTGTGCTGAGATTTCAGGCAACTCGTAGTTTTTTGGAAGCTTGGCAGGCCCTTTCCATGAAAAGTGATTCTCGCCAGTCTCTGCTTAGGGCTACATCAACAGCAAACAAACCATAGAGAAAGAACTTGAAACTGCTTTAGTGTGTCAAGTTTCAAAGAGCTAGCACAAACCGTGTTTGATTTAGAGTTCCAAATACATGTATCCCTATAGGAGAAAACAGAGTGAAACCTCAAAATGAAACCGGTTACTGCCAACGAATGGTTTAACCTAGAAGAATGAAATTTGGCGAGCCAAGTGGGATTGGTGTACTGATCATTACCTGAAAGTTTCATCAAGATTGGGTGAAAAAGTGTGTGCTGAGATTTCAGGCAACTCGTAATTTTTTGGAAGCTTGGCAGGCCCTTTCCATGAAAGTGATTCTCGCCAGTCTCTGCTTAGGGCTACATCAACAAGAAACAAACCATAGAGATAGAACTTGAAACTCCTTTATTGTGTCATGTTTCAAAGAGCTAGCACAAACCGTGTTTGATTTAGAGTTCCAAATACATGTATCCCTATAGGAGAAAACAGAGTGAAACCTCAAAATGAAACCGGTTACTGCCAAAAAACGGTTTTACCTAGAAGAACGAAATTTGGCGAGCCAAGTGGGATTGGTGTACTAATCATTACCTGAAAGTTTCATCAAGATTGGGTGAAAAAGTGTTTGCTGAGATTTCAGGCAACTGGTAGTTTTTTGGAAGCTTGGCAGGCCCTTTCCCATGAAAGTGATTCTCGCCAGTCTCTGCTTAGGGCTACATCAACAGCAAACAAACCATAGAGATAGAACTTGAAACTGCTTTACTGCGTCAAGTTTCAAAGAGCTAGCACAAACCGTGGTTGATTTAGTGTTCCAAATACATGTATCCCTATAGGAGAAAACAGAGTGAAACCTCAAAAAGAAACCGGTTACTGCCAACGAACGGTTTAACCTAGAAGAACGAAATTTGGCGAGCCAAGTGGGATTGGTGTACTGATCATTACCTGAAAGTTTCATCAAGATTGGGTGAAAAAGTGTGTTCTGAGATTTCAGGCAACTCGTAGTTTTTTGGAATCTTGGCAGGCCCTTTCCATGAAAGTGATTCTCGCCAGTCTCTGCTTAGGGCTACATCAACAGAAAACAAACCATACAGACAGAGATTGAAACTGCTTTATTGTGTCAAGTTTCAAAGAGCTAGCACAAACCGTGTTTGATTTAGAGTTCTAAATACATGTATCCCTATAGGAGAAAACAGAGTGAAACCTCAAAATGAAACCGGTTACTGCCAACGAACGGTTTAACCTAGAAGAACGAAATTTGGCGAGCCAAGTGGGATTGGTGTACTGATCATTACCTGAAAGTTTCATCAAGATTGGTTGAAAAAGTGTGTGCTTAGATTTCAGGCAACTCGTAGTTTTTTGGAAGCTTGGCAGGCCCTTTCCATGAAAGTGATTCTCGCCAGTCTCTGCTTAGGGCTACATCAACAGCAAACAAACCATAGAGAAAGAACTTGAAACTGCTTTATTGTGTCAAGTTTCAAAGAGCTAGCACAAACCGTGTTTGATTTAGAGTTCCAAACACATGTATCCCTATAGGAGAAAACAGAGTGAAACCTCAAAATGAAACCGGTTACTGCCAACGAACGGTTTAACCTAGAAGAACGAAATTTGGTGAGCCAAGTGGGATTGGTGTACTGATCATTACCTGAAAGTTTCATCAAGATTGGGTGAAAAAGTGTATACTGAGATTTCAGGCAACTGGTACTTTTTTGGAAGCTTGGCAGGCCCTTTCCATGAAAGTGATTCTCGCCAGTCTCTGCTTAGGGCTACATCAACAGCAAACAAACCATAGAGATAGAACTTGAAACTGCTTTATTGTGTCAAGTTTCAAAGAGCTATCACAAACCGTGTTTGATTTAGAGTTCCAAATACATGTATCCCTATAGGAGAAAACAGAGTGAAACCTCAAAATGAAACCGGTTACTGCCAACGAAGGGTTTAACCTAGAAGAACGAAATTTGGCGAAGCCAAGTGGGATTGGTGTACTGATCATTACCTGAAAGTTTCATCAAGATTGGGTGAAAAAGTGTGTGCTGAGATTCCTGGCAACTCGTAGTTTTTTGGAAGCTTGGCTGGCCCTTTCCATGAAAGTGATTCTCGCCAGTCTCTGCTTAGGGCTACATCAACAGCAAACAAACCATAGAGATAGAACTTGAAACTGCTTTATTGTGTCAAGTTTCAAAGAGCTAGCACAAACCGTGTTTAATTTAGAGTTCCAATACATGTATCCCTATAGGAGAAAACAGAGTGAAACCTCAAAATGAAACCGGTTACTGCCAACGAACGGTTTAACCTAGAAGAACGAAATTTGGTGAGCCAAGTGGGATTGGTGTACTGATCATTACCTGAAAGTTTCATCAACATTGGGTGAAAAAGTGTTTCCTGAGATTTCAGGCAACTCGTAGTTTTTTGGAAGCTTGGCAGGCCCTTTCCATGAAAGTGATTCTCGCCAGTCTCTGCTTAGGGCTACATCAACAGCAAACAAACCATAGAGATAGAACTTGAAACTGCTTTATTGTGTCAAGTTTCAAAGAGCTAGCACAAACCGTGTTTTATTTAGAGTTCCAAATACATGTATCCCTATAGGAGAAAACAGAGTGAAACCTCAAAATGAAACCGGTTACTGCCAACGAACGGTTTAACCTAGAAGAACGAAATTTGGCGAGCCAAGTGGGATTGGTGTCCTGATCATTACCTGAAAGTTTCATCAACATTGGGTGAAAAGTGTGTGCTGAGATTTCAGGAAACTCGTAGTTTTTTGGAAGCTTGGCAAGCCCTTTCCATGAAAGTGATTCTCGCCAGTCTCTGCTTAGGGCTACATCAACAGCAAACAAACCATAGAGAAAGAACTTGAAAACTGCTTTAGTGTGTCAAGTTTCAAAGAGCTAGCACAAACCGTGTTTGATTTAGAGTTCCAAATACATGTATCTCTATAGGAGAAAGCAGAGTGAAACGGCAAAATGAAACCGGTTACTGCCAACGAACAGTTTAACCTAGAAGAACGAAATTTGGCGAGCCAAGTGGGATTGGTGTACTGATCATTACCTGAAAGTATCATCAAGATTGGGTGAAAAAGTGTTTGCTGAGATTTCAGGCAACTCGTAGTTTTTTGGAAGCTTGGGCAGGCCCTTTCCATGAAAGTGATTCTCGCCAGTCTCTGCTTAGGGCTACATCAACAGCAAACAAACCATAGAGATAGAACTTGAAACTGCTTTATTGTGTCAAGTTTCAAAGAGCTAGCACAAACCGTGTTTGATTTAGAGTTCCAAATACATGTATCGCTATAGGAGAAAACAGAGTGAAACCTCAAAATGAAACCGGTTACTGCCAACGAACGGTTTAACGTAGAAGAACGAAAATTTGGCGAGCCAAGTGGGATTGGTGTACTGATCATTACCTGAAAGTTTCATCAAGATTGGGTGAAAAAGTGTGTGCTGAGATTTCAGGCAACTCGTAGTTTTTGGAAGCTTGGCAGGCCCTTTCCATGAAAGTGATTCTCGCCAGTCTCTGCTTAGGGCTACATCAACAGCAAACAAACCATAGAGAAAGAACTTGAAACTGCTTTAGTGTGTCAAGTTTCAAAGAGCTAGCACAAACCGTGTTTGATTTAGAGTTCCAAATACATGTATCCCTATAGGAGAAAACAGAGTGAAACCTCAAAATGAAACCGGTTACTGCCAACGAATGGTTTAACCTAGAAGAATGAAATTTGGCGAGCCAAGTGGGATTGGTGTACTGATCATTACCTGAAAGTTTCATCAAGATTGGGTGAAAAAGTGTGTGCTGAGATTTCAGGCAACTCGTAATTTTTTGGAAGCTTGGCAGGCCCTTTCCATGAAAGTGATTCTCGCCAGTCTCTGCTTAGGGCTACATCAACAAGAAACAAACCATAGAGATAGAACTTGAAACTCCTTTATGTGTCATGTTTCAAAGAGCTAGCACAAACCGTGTTTGATTTAGAGTTCCAAATACATGTATCCCTATAGGAGAAAACAGAGTGAAACCTCAAAATGAAACCGGTTACTGCCAAAAAAAACGGTTTTACCTAGAAGAACGAAATTTGGCGAGCCAAGTGGGATTGGTGTACTAATCATTACCTGAAAGTTTCATCAAGATTGGGTGAAAAAGTGTTTGCTGAGATTTCAGACAACTGGTAGTTTTTTGAAGCTTGGCAGGCCCTTTCCATGAAAGTGATTCTCGCCAGTCTCTGCTTAGGGCTACATCAACAGCAAACAAACCATAGAGATAGAACTTGAAACTGCTTTATTGTGTCAAGTTTCAAAGAGCTAGCACAAACCGTGTTTGATTTAGAGTTCCAAATACATGTATCCCTATAGGAGAAAACAGAGTGAAACCTCAGAATGAAACCGGTTACTGCCAACGAACGGTTTAACCTAGTAGAACGAAATTTGGCGAGCCAAGTGGGATTGGTGTACTGATCATTACCTGAAAGTTTCATCAAGATTTGGGTGAAAAAGTGTGTGCTGAGATTTCTGGCAACTCGTAGTTTTTTGGTAGTTTTTTGGAAGCTTGGCAGGCCCTTTCCATGAAAGTGAGTCTCGCCAGTCTCTGCTTAGGGCTACATCAACAGCAAACAAAGCATAGAGATAGAACTTGAAACTGCTTTATTGTGTCAAGTTTCAAAGAGCTAGCACAAACTGTGTTTGATTTAGAGTTCCAAATACATGTATCCCTATAGGAGAAAACAGAGTGAAACCTCAAAATGAAACCAGTTACTGCCAACGAACGGTTTAACGTAGAAGAATGAAATTTGGCGAGCCAAGTGGGATTGGTGTACTGATCATTACCTGAAAGTTTCATCAAGATTGGGTGAAAAAGTGTTTCCTGAGATTTCAGTCAACTTGTAGTTTTTTGGAAGCTTGGCAGGCCCTTTCCATGAAAGTGATTCTCGCCAGTCTCTGCTTAGGCTACATCAACAGCAAACAAAGTATAGAGATAGAACTTGAAACTGCTTTATTGTGTCAAGTTTCAAAGAGCTAGCACAAACCGTGTTTGATTTAGAGTTCCAAATACATGGTATCCCTATAGGAGAAAACAGAGTGAAACCTCAAAATGAAACCGGTTACTGCCAACGAACGTTTAACCTAGAAGAACGAAATTTGGCGAGCCCAGTGGGATTGGTGTACTGATCATTACCTGAAAGTTTCATCAAGATTGGGTGAAAAGTGTGTGCTGAGAATTCAGGCAACTCGTAGTTTTTTGGAAGCTTGGCAGGCCCTTTCCATGAAAGTGATTCTCGCCAGTCTCTGCTTAGGGCTACATCAACAGAAAACAAACCATACAGACAGAGATTGAAACTGCTTTATTGTGTCAAGTTTCAAAGAGCTAGCACAAACCGTGTTTGATTTAGAGTTCCAAATACATGTATCCCTATAGGAGAAAACAGAGTGAAACCTCACAATGAAACCGGTTACTACCAACGAACGGTTTAACCTAGAAGAACGAAATTTGGCGAGCCAAGTGGGATTGGTGTACTGATCATTACCTGACAGTTTCATCAAGATTGGGTGAAAAAGTGTGTGCTGAGATTTCAGGCAACTCGTAGTTTTTTGGAAGCTTGGCAGGCCCTTTCCATGAAAGTGATTCTCGCCAGTCTCTGCTTAGGGCTACATCAACAGCAAACAAACATAGAGAAAGAACTTGAAACTGCTTTATTGTGTCAAGTTTCAAAGAGCTAGCACAAACCGTGTTTGATTTAGAGTTCCAAATACATGTATCTCTATAGGAGAAAGCAGAGTGAAACGGCAAAATGAAACCGGTACTGCCAACGAACAGTTTAACCTAGAAGAACGAAATTTGGCGAGCCAAGTGGGATTGGTGTACTGATCATTACCTGAAAGTATCATCAAGATTGGGTGAAAAAGTGTTTGCTGAGATTTCAGGCAACTCGTAGTTTTTTGGAAGCTTGGCAGGCCCTTTCCATGAAAGTGATTCTCGCCAGTCTCTGCTTAGGGCTACATCAACAGCAAACAAACCATAGAGATAGAACTTGAAACTGCTTTATTGTGTCAAGTTTCAAAGAGCTAGCACAAACCGTGTTTGATTTAGAGTTCCAAATACATGTATCCCTATAGGAGAAAACAGAGTGAAACCTCAAAATGAAACCGGTTACTGCCAACGAACGGTTTAACTTAGAAGAACGAAATTTGGCGAGCCAAGTGGGATTGGTGTACTGATCATTACCTGAAAGTTTCATCAAGATTGGGTGAAAAAGTGTGTGCTGAGATTTCAGGCAACTCGTAGTTTTTTGGAAGCTTGGCAGGCCCTTTCCATGAAAGTGATTCTCGCCAGTCTCTGCTTAGGGCTACATCAACAGCAAACAAAGCATAGAGATAGAACTTGAAACTGCTTTATTGTGTCAAGTTTCAAAGAGCTAGCACAAACCGTGTTTGATTTAGAGTTCCAAATACATGTATCCCTATAGGAGAAAACAGAGTGAAACCTCAAAATGAAACCAGTTACTGCCAACGAACGGTTTAACGTAGAAGAATGAAATTTGGCGAGCCAAGTGGGATTGGTGTACTGATCATTACCTGAAAGTTTCATCAAGTTTGGGTGAAAAAGTGTTTCCTGAGATTTCAGTCAACTCGTAGTTTTTTGGAAGCTTGGCAGGCCCTTTCCATGAAAGTGATTCTCGCCAGTCTCTGCTTAGGGCTACATCAACAGCAAACATACCATAGAGATAGAACATGAAACTGCTTTATTGTGTCAAGTTTCAAAGACCTAGCACAAACCGTGTTTGATTTAGAGTTCCAAATACATGTATCCCTTTAGGAGAAAACAGAGTGAAACCTCAAAATGAAACCGGTTACTGGAACGAACGGTTTAACCTAGAAGAACGAAATTTGGCGAGCCAAGTGGGATTGGTGTACTGATCATTACCTGAAAGTTTCATCAAGATTGGGTGAAAAAGTGTGTGCTAAGATTTCAGGCAACTCGTAGTTTTTTGGAAGCTTGGCAGGCCCTTTCCATGAAAGTGATTCTCGCCAGTCTCTGCTTTGGGCTACATCAACAGCAAGCAAACCATAGAGATAGAACTTGAAACTGCTTTACTGCGTCAAGTTTCAAAGAGCTAGCACAAACCGTGTTTGATTTAGAGTTCCAAATACATGTATCCTATAGGAGAAAACAGAGTGAAACCTCAAAATGAAACCGGTTACTGCCAACGAACGGTTTAAACTAGAAGAACGAAATTTGGCGAGCCAAGTGGGATTGGTGTACTGATCATTACCTGAAAGTTTCATCAAGATTGGGTGAAAAAGTGTGTGCTGAGATTTCAGGCAACTCGTAGTTTTTGGAAGCTTGGCAGGCCCTTTCCATGAAAGTGATTCTCGCCAGTCTCTGCTTAGGGCTACATCAACAGCAAACAAACCATAGAGATAGAACTTGAAACTGCTTTATTGTGTCAAGTTTCAAAGTGCTAGCACAAACCGTGTTTGATTTAGAGTTCCAAATATATGTATCCCTATAGGAGAAAACAGAGTGAAACCTCAAAATGAAACCGGTTACTGCCAACGAACGGTTTAACCTAGAAGAACGAAATTTGGCGAGCCAAGTGGGAATGGTGTACTGATCATTACCTGAAAGTTTCATCAAGATTGGGTGAAAAAGTGTGTGCTGAGATTTCAGGCAACTCGTAGTTTTTTGGAAGCTTGGCAGGCCCTTTCCATGAAAGTGATTCTCGCCAGTCTCTGCTTTGGGCTACATCAACAGCAAGCAAACCATAGAGATAGAACTTGAAACTGCTTTACTGCGTCAAGTTTCAAAGAGCTAGCACAAACCGTTTTTGATTTAGAGTTCCAAATACATGTATCCCTATAGGAGAAAACAGAGTGAAACCTCAAAATGAAACCGGTTACTGCCAACGAACGGTTTAAACTAGAAGAACGAAATTTGGCGAGCCAAGTGGGATTGGTGTACTGATCATTACCTGAAAGTTTCATCAAGATTGGGTGAAAAAGTGTGTGAGGAGATTTCAGGCAACTTGTAGTTTTTTGGAAGCTTGGCAGGCCCTTTCGATGAAAGTGATTCTCGCCAGTCTCTGCTTAGGTCTACATCAACAGAAAACAAACCAAAGAGACAGAACTTGAAACTGCTTTATTGTGTCAAGTTTCAAAGAGCTAGCACAAACCGTGTTTCATTTAGAGTTCCAAATACATGTATCCCTATAGGAGAAAACAGAGTGAAACCTCAAAATGAAACCGGTTACTGCCAACGAACGGTTTAACCTAGAACAACGAAATTTGGCGAGCCAACTGGGATTGGTGTACTGATCATTACCTGACAGTTTCATCAAGATTGGGTGAAAAAGTGTTTGCTGAGATTTCAGGGAACTCGTAGTTTTTTGGAAGCTTGGCAGGCCCTTTCCATGAAAGTGATTCTCGCCAGTCTCTGCTTAGGGCTACATCAACAGCAAACAAACCATAGAGATAGAACTTGAAACTGCTTTATTGTGTCAAGTTTCAAAGAGCTAGCACAAACCGTGTTTGATTTAGAGTTCCAAATACATGCGTCCCTATAGGAGAAAACAGAGTGAAACCTCAAAATGAAACCGGTTACTGCCAACGAACGGTTTAACCTAGAAGAACAAAATTTGGCGAGCAAAGTGGGATTGGTGTACTGATCATTACCTGAAAGTTTCATCAAGATTGGGTGAAAAAGTGTGTGCTGAGATTTCAGGCAACTCGTAGTTTTTTGGAAGCTTGGCAGGCCCTTTCCATGAAAGTGATTCTCGCCAGTCTCTGCTTAGGGCTACATCAACAGCAAACAAACCATAGAGATAGAACTTGAAACTGCTTTATTGTGTCAAGTTTCAAAGTGCTAGCACAAACCGTGTTTGATTTAGAGTTCCAAATATATGTATCCCTATAGGAGAAAACAGAGTGAAACCTCAAAATGAAACCGGTTACTTCCAACGAACGGTTTAACCTAGAAGAACGACATTTGGCGAGCCAAGTGGGAATGGTGTACTGATCATTACCTGAAGTTTCATCAAGATTGGGTGAAAAAGTGTGTGCTGAGATTTCAGGCAACTCGTAGTTTTTTGGAAGCTTGGCAGGCCCTTTCCATGAAAGTGATTCTCGCCCGTCTCTGCTTTGGGCTACATCAACAGCAAGCAAACCATAGAGATAGAACTTGAAACTGCTTTACTGCGTCAAGTTTCAAAGAGCTAGCACAAACCGTTTTTGATTTAGAGTTCCAAATACATGTATCCCTATAGGAGAAAGCAGAGTGAAACCTCAAAATGAAACCGGTTACTGCCAACGAACGGTTTAAACTAGAAGAACGAAATTTGGCGAGCCAAGTAGGATTGGTGTACTGATCATTACCTGAAAGTTTCATCAAGATTGGGTGAAAAAGTGTTTGCTGAGATTTCAGGCAACTCGTAGTTTTTTGGAAGCTTGGCAGGCCCTTTCCATGAAAGTGATTCTCGCCAGTCTCTGCTTAGGGCTACATCAACAGTAAACAAACAATAGAGATAGAACTTGAAACTGCTTTATTGTGTCAAGTTTCAAAGAGTTAGCACAAACCGTGTTTGATTTAGAGTTCCAAACACATGTATCCCTATAGGAGAAAACAGAGTGAAACCTCAAAATGAAACCGGTTACTGCCAACGAACGGTTTAACCTAGAACAACGAAATTTGGCGAGCCAACTGGGATTGGTGTACTGATCATTACCTTACTGTTTCATCAAGATTGGGTGAAAAAGTGTGTGCTGAGATTTCAGGCAACTCGTAGTTTTTTGGAAGCTTGGCAGGCCCTTTCCATGAAAGTGATTCTCGCCAGTCTCTGCTTAGGGCTACATCAACAGCAAACAAACCATAGAGATAGAACTTGAAACTGCTTTATTGTGTCAAGTTTCAAAGAGCTAGCACAAACCTTGTTTTATTTAGAGTTCCAAATACATGTATCCCTATAGGAGAAAACAGAGTGAAACCTCAAAATGAAACCGGTTACTGCCAACGAACGGTTTAACCTAGAAGAACAAAATTGGGCGAGCAAAGTGGGATTGGTGTACTGATCATTACCTGAAAGTTTCATCAAGATTGGGTGAAAAAGTGTGTGCTGAGATTTCAGGCAACTCGTAGTTTTTTGGAAGCTTGGCAGGCCCTTTCCATGAAAGTGATTCTCGCCAGTCTCTGCTTAGGTCTACATCAACAGCAAACAAACCATAGAGATAGAACTTGAAACTGCTTTATTGTGTCAAGTTTCAAAGTGCTAGCACAAACCGTGTTTGATTTAGAGTTCCAAATACATGTATCCCTATAGGAGAAAACAGAGTGAAACCTCAAAATGAAACCGGTTACTGCCAACGAACGGTTTAACCTAGAAGAACGAAATTTGGCGAGCCAAGTGGGATTGGTGTACTGATCATTACCTGAAAGTTTCATCAAGATTGGGTGAAAAAGTGTGTGCTGAGATTTCAGGCAACTCGTAGTTTTTTGGAAGCTTGGCAGGCCCTTTCCATGAAAGTGATTCTCGCCAGTCTCTGCTTAGGGCTACATCAACAGCAAACAAACCATAGAGATAGAACTTGAAACTGCTTTATTGTGTCAAGTTTCAAAGAGCTAGCACAAACCGTGTTTGATTTAGAGTTCCAAATACATGTATCCCTATAGGAGAAAACAGAGTGAAACCTCAAAATGAAACCGGTTACTGCCAACGAACGGTTTAACCTAGAAGAACGAAATTTGGCGAGCCAAGTGGGATTGGTGTACTGATCATTACCTGAAAGTATCATCAAGATTGGGTGAAAAAGTGTTTGCTGAGATTTCAAGGAACTCGTAGTTTTTTGGAAGCTTGGCAGGCCCTTTCCATGAAAGTGATTCTCGCCAGTCTCTGCTTAGGGCTACATCAACAGCAAACAAACCATAGAGATAGAAGTTGAAACTTCTTTATTGTGTCAAGTTTCAAAGAGCTAGCACAAACCGTGTTTGATTTAGAGTTCAAAATACATGTATCCCTATAGGAGAAAACAGAGTTAAACCTCAAAATGAAACCGGTTACTGCCAACGAACGGTTTAACCTAGAAGAACGAAATTTGGCAAGCCAAGTGGGATTGGTGTACTGATCATTACCTGACAGTTTCATCAAGATTGGGTGAAAAAGTGTGTGCTGAGATTTCTGGCAACTCGTAGTTTTTTGGAAGCTTGGCAGGCCCTTTTCATGAAAGTGATTCTCGCCAGTCTCTGCTTAGGGCTACATCAACAGCAAACAAACCATAGAGATAGAACTTGAAACTGCTTTATTGTGTCAAGTTTCAAAGAGCTAGCACAAACCGTGTTTGATTTAGAGTTCCAAATACATGTATCCCTATAGGAGAAAACAGAGTGAAACCTCACAATGAATCCGGTTACTGCCAACGAAGGGTTTAACCTAGAAGAACGAAATTTGGCGAGCCAAGTGGGATTGGTGTACTGATCATTACCTGAAAGTTTCATCAAGATTGGGTGAAAAAGTGTGTGCTGAGATTCCTGGCAACTCGTAGTTTTTTGGAAGCTTGGCAGGCCCTTTCCATGAAAGTGATTCTCGCCAGTCTCTGCTTAGATCTACATCAACAGCAAACAAACCATAGAGATAGAACTTGAAACTGCTTTATTGTGTCAAGTTTCAAAGAGCTAGCACAAACCGTGTTTAATTTAGAGTTCCAAATACATGTATCCCTATAGGAGAAAACAGAGTGAAACCTCAAAATGAAACCGGTTACTGCCAACGAACGGTTTAACCTAGAAGAACGAAATTTGGCGAGCCAAGTGGGATTGGTGTACTGATCATTACCTGAAAGTTTCATCAAGATTGGGTGAAAAAGTGTGTGCTGAGATTTCAGGCAACTCGTAGTTTTTTGGAAGCTTGGCAGGCCCTTTCCATGAAAGTGATTCTCGCCAGTCTCTGCTTAGGGCTACATCAACAGCAAACAAACCATAGAGATAGAACTTGAAACTGCTTTATTGTGTCAAGTTTCAAAGAGCTAGCACAAACCGTGTTTGATTTAGAGTTCCAAATACATGTATCCCTATAGGAGAAAACAGAGTGAAACCTCAAAATGAAACCGGTTACTGCCAACGAACGGTTTAACCTAGTAGAACGAAATTTGGCGAGCCAAGTGGGATTGGTGTACTGATCATTACCTGAAAGTTTCATCAAGATTGGGTGAAAAAGTGTGTGCTGAGATTTCTGGCAACTCGTAGTTTTTTGGAAGCTTGGCAGGCCCTTTCCATGAAAGTGATTCTCGCCATCTCTGTTTAGGGCTACATCAACAGCAAACAAAGCATAGAGATAGAACTTGAAACTGCTTTATTGTGTCAAGTTTCAAAGAGCTAGCACAAACTGTGTTTGATTTAGAGTTCCAAATACATGTATCCCTATAGGAGAAAACAGAGTGAAACCTCAAAATGAAACCAGTTACTGCCAACGAAGGGTTTAACGTAGAAGAACGAAATTTGGCGAGCCAAGTGGGATTGGTGTACTGATCATTACCTGAAAGTTTCATCAAGATTGGGTGAAAAGTGTTTCCTGAGATTTCAGTCAACTCGTAGTTTTTTGGAAGCTTGGCAGGCCCTTTTCATGAAAGTGATTCTCGCCAGTCTCTGCTTAGGGCTACATCAACAGCAAACAAACCATAGAGATAGAACTTGAAACTGCTTTATTGTGTCAAGTTTCAAAGACCTAGCACAAACCGTGTTTGATTTAGAGTTCCAAATACATGTATCCCTATAGGAGAAAACAGAGTGAAACCTCAAAATGAAACCGGTTACTGGAACGAACGGTTTAACCTAGAAGAACGAAATTTGGCGAGCCAAGTGGGATTGGTGTACCGATCATTACCTGAAAGTTTCATCAAGATTGGGTGAAAAAGTGTGTGCTAAGATTTCAGGCAACTCGTAGTTTTTTGGAAGCTTGGCAGGCCCTTTCCATGAAAGTGATTCTCGCCAGTCTCTGCTTTGGGCTACATCAACAGCAAGCAAACCATAGAGATAGAACTTGAAACTGCTTTACTGCGTCAAGTTTCAAAGAGCTAGCACAAACCGTGTTTGATTTAGAGTTCCAAATACATGTATCCCTATAGGAGAAAACAGAGTGAAACCTCAAAATGAAACCGGTTACTGCCAACGAACGGTTTAAACTAGAAGAACGAAATTTGGCGAGCCAAGTGGGATTGGTGTACTGATCATTACCTGAAAGTTTCATCAAGATGGGTGAAAAGTGTTTCCTGAGATTTCAGTCAACTCGTAGTTTTTTGGAAGCTTGGCAGGCCCTTTTCATGAAAGTGATTCTCGCCAGTCTCTGCTTAGGGCTACATCAACAGCAAACAAACCATAGAGATAGAACTTGAAACTGCTTTATTGTGTCAAGTTTCAAAGACCTACCACAAACCGTGTTTGATTTAGAGTTCCAAATACATGTATCCCTATAGGAGAAACAGAGTGAAACCTCAAAATGAAACCGGTTACTGGAACGAACGGTTTAACCTAGAAGAACGAAATTTGGCGAGCCAAGTGGGATTGGTGTACCGATCATTACCTGAAAGTTTCATCAAGATTGGGTGAAAAAGTGTGTGCTAAGATTTCAGGCAACTCGTAGTTTTTTGGAAGCTTGGCAGGCCCTTTCCATGAAAGTGATTCTCGCCAGTCTCTGCTTTGGGCTACATCAACAGCAAGCAAACCATAGAGATAGAACTTGAAACTGCTTTACTGCGTCAAGTTTCAAAGAGCTAGCACAAACCGTGTTTGATTTAGAGTTCCAAATACATGTATCCCTATAGGAGAAAACAGAGTGAAACCTCAAAATGAAACCGGTTACTGCCAACGAACGGTTTAAACTAGAAGAATGAAATTTGGCGAGCCAAGTGGGATTGTGTACTGATCATTACCTGAAAGTTTCATCAAGATTGGGTGAAAAAGTGTGTGAGGAGATTTCAGGCAACTTGTAGTTTTTTGGAAGCTTGGCAGGCCCTTTCGATGAAAGTGATTCTCGCCAGTCTCTGCTTAGGGCTACATCAACAGAAAACAAACCAAAGAGACAGAACTTGAAACTGCTTTATTGTGTCAAGTTTCAAAGAGCTAGCACAAACCGTGTTTCATTTAGAGTTCCAAATACATGTATCCCTATAGGAGAAAACAGAGTGAAACCTCAAAATGAAACCGGTTACTGCCAACGAACGGTTTAACCTAGAACAACGAAATTTGGCGAGCCAACTGGGATTGGTGTACTGATCATTACCTGACAGTTTCATCAAGATTGGGTGAAAAAGTGTTTGCTGAGATTTCAGGGAACTCGTAGTTTTTTGGAAGCTTGGCAGGCCCTTTCCATAAAAGTGATTCTCGCCAGTCTCTGCTTAGGGCTACATCAACAGCAAACAAACCATAGAGATAGAACTTGAAACTGCTTTATTGTGTCAAGTTTCAAAGAGCTAGCACAAACCGTGTTTGATTTAGAGTTCCAAATACATGTATCCCTATAGGAGAAAACAGAGTGAAACCTCAAAATGAAACCGGTTACTGCCAACGAACGGTTTAACCTAGAAGAACGAAATTTGGCGAGCCAAGTGGGATTGGTGTACTGATCATTACCTGAAAGTATCATCAAGATTGGGTGAAAAAGTGTTTGCTGAGATTTCAAGCAACTCGTAGTTTTTTGGAAGCTTGGCAGGCCCTTTCCATGAAAGTGATTCTCGCCAGTCTCTGCTTAGGGCTACATCAACAGCAAACAAACCATAGAGATAGAACTTGAAACTGCTTTATTGTGTCAAGTTTCAAAGAGCTAGCACAAACCGTGTTTGATTTAGAGTTCCAAATACATGTATCCCTATAGGAGAAAACAGAGTGAAACCTCAAAATGAAACCGGTTACTGCCAACGAACGGTTTAACCTAGAAGAACGAAATTTGGCGAGCCAAGTGGGATTGGTGTACTGATCATTACCTGAAAGTTTCATCAAGATTGGGTGAAAAAGTGTTTGCTGAGATTTCAGGCAACTCGTAGTTTTTTGGAAGCTTGGCAGGCCCTTTCCATGAAAGTGATTCTCGCCAGTCTCTGCTTAGGGCTACATCAACAGCAAACAAACCATAGAGATAGAAGTTGAAACTTCTTTATTGTGTCAAGTTTCAAAGAGCTAGCACAAACCGTGTTTGATTTAGAGTTCCAAATACATGTATCCCTATAGGAGAAAACAGAGTGAAACCTCAAAATTAAACCGGTTACTGCCAACGAACGGTTTAACCTAGAAGAACGAAATTTGGCAAGCCAAGTGGGATTGGTGTACTGATCATTACCTGACAGTTTCATCAAGATTGGGTGGAAAAGTGTGTGCTGAGATTTCTGGCAACTCGTAGTTTTTTGGAAGCTTGGCAGGCCCTTTTCATGAAAGTGATTCTCGCCAGTCTCTGCTTAGGGCTACATCAACAGCAAACAAACCATAGAGATAGAACTTGAAACTGCTTTATTGTGTCAAGTTTCAAAGAGCTAGCACAAACCGTGTTTGATTTAGAGTTCCAAATACATGTATCCCTATAGGAGAAAACAGAGTGAAACCTCAAAATAAAACTGGTTAGTGCCAACGAACGGTTTAACCTAGAAGAACGAAATTTGGCGAGCCAAGTGGGATTGGTGTACTGATCATTACCTGAAAGTTTCATCAAGATTGGGTGAAAAAGTGTTTGCTGAGATTTCAGGCAACTCGTAGTTTTTTGGAAGCTTGGCAGGCCCTTTCCATGTAAGTGATTCTCGCCAGTCTCTGCTTAGGGCTAC
>NW_027522166.1:300000-448209 GCF_052094955.1 Ictidomys tridecemlineatus | reverse complement strand
GTGCAGAAGGACTGTTGCTGAGAGCAGATGTTGGTAACTAGTGTGCAGAAGGACTGTTGTAGAGAGCAGCGGTTTTAGACTAAGGTGGAAAAGTCCTGTTACAGAGAGCAGAGGTTGGAGACTCAGGTGCAGAAGGACTGTTACACAGAGAAGAGGTTGGATACAGGTGTGCAGAAGCATCTTACACAGAGCAGAATAAGGAGACTGAGGTGCAGATGGACTGTTGCAGAGATAAGGGGTTGGAGACTGGGGTGGAGAAGGATCCTTGCAGAGAGCACATTATGGAGACTTTGGTGCAGAACGCCTGCTACAGAGAGAAGAGTTGGAAGACTGGCGTCCAGTAGGCCTGTTACAGAGAGGAGAAGTTGGAGACTGGGGTGCAGAAGGACTGTTATAGAGAGAAGAGTTTGGAGACTGGGTTGCTGAAAGATCTTACGGAGAGAAGAGGTTGGAGACTGAGGTGCAGTTGGACTGTTACAAAGAGCATTGGTTCGAGACTGATGTGCAGAAGGACCATGCAGGGAAAAGAGGTGTCAGACTGAGGTGCAGAAGGACTGTTACAGAAAGCAAAGTTTGGAGACTGAGGTGTAGAAGTACTGTTATATAGAGCAGAGTTTGGAGACTGATGTGCAGAAGGATTGTTACACAAAGCAGAGGTTGGAAATTAAGGTGCAGAAGGACCATTACAAAGACCAGAGTTTGGAGACTGCAGTATAGAAAAACTGTTACAGAGAGCAGAGTTTGGAGACTCGGGTGTAGAAGGAATGTTACAAAGAGTACAGGTTGGAGACTGAGGTGCAGAAGGATAGATACAGAGAGCAGAGTTTTGAGATTGGTGTTCAGAAGGACTGTTATAGAGAACAGTGTTGGAGACTGGGGTGCAGAAGAATCGTGCAGAGAGCAGAGGTGTCAGACTGAGTTTCAGAAGGACTGTTACAGAGAGCAGAGGTTGGAGACTGAGGTGTAGAAGGACTGTTACAGAGAGCAGAGTTTGGAGACTGACGTGCAGAAGGACTGTTACAGAAAGAAGTAGTTGGAAATTGGGGTGCAGAAGGACCGTAACAGAGACCAGAGTTTGGAGACTGCGGTATAGAAAAACTGTAACAGAGAGCAGAGGTTGGAGACTGAGGGGCAGAATAATAGATACAGAGAGCAGAGGTTTGAGACTGGGTTTTAGAAGGATCCTACAGTGAGCAGAGGTTGGAGAGTGAAGTGCAGAAAGACTGTTCCAGAGAGTAGAGGTTGGAGACTGAGGTGCAGAAGGACCGTTTCAGAGAACAGAGTTTTGAGACTGAGGTGCAGAAGGAGTGTTACAGAGAGCAGAGTTTGGATACTGGGGTGCAGAAGGACTGTTGTAGAGAGCAGAGGTTGGAGACTGGGGTGAAGAAGGACTGTTGCAGAGAGCAGAGGATGAAGACTGGGCTGCAGAAAGAATGTTGCAGAGAGTAGATGTTGGAGACTGAGTTGCAGAAGGACTCTTAGAGAGAGCAGAAGTTGGAGACTGGGGTGCAGAAGGACTGTTGCAGAGAGCAGAGCTCGGAGACTGAGGTGCAAAATTTTGTTACATAGAGCAGAGTTTGGACACTGGGGTACAGAAGGATCGTTGCAATAAGCAGAGCTTAAAGACAGGAGTACAGAATGATCTTACAGAGAACAGAAGTTGGAGACAGAGTTGCAAAAGGACTGTTGCAAAGATTAGACATTGGAGACTGGGGTGCAGTAGGATCATTGCAGAGAGCAGAGGTTTGAGACTGGGGTGCAGAAGGGTCGTTGCAGAGAGCAGAGTTTTAAGACTGAGGTGCAGATTGACTGTTGCAGAGAGCAGATGTTGGTAACTAGTGTGCAGAAGGACTGTTGTAGAGAGCAGAGGTTTTAGACTAGGATGGAAAAGTCCTGTTACAGAGAGCAGAGGTTGGAGACTCGGGTGCAGAAGTTACAGAGAGCAGAGGTTGGATACAGGTGTGTAAAAGCATCTCACAGAGAACAGAATTTGGAGACTGAGGTGCAGATGGACTGTTGCAGAGATCAGAGGTTGGAGACTGGGTTGCAGAAGGATCGTTGCAGAGAGCACATTATGGAGACTGGGTTGCAGAAGGCCTGCTACAGAGAGCAGAGTTGGGAGACTGGCGTCCAGAAGGCCTGTTACAGAGAGGAGAGGTTGAAGACTGGGGTGCAGAAGGACTGTTACAGAGAGCAGAGTTTGGAGACTGACGTGCAGAAGGATCTTACAGAGATAAGAGCTTGGAGACTGAGGTGAAGGTGGACTGTTACAGAGAGCAGTGTTTGGAGACTGAGGTGCAGAAGGACCATGCAGACAGGAGAGGTGTCAGAATGATGTGCAGAAGGACTGTTACAGAGAGCAGAGGTTGGAGACTGAGGTGTAGAAGTACTGTTAGATAAAGCAGAGTTTGGAGACTGATGTGCAAAAGGACTGTTATAGAAAGCAGAGGTTGGAAGTTGGGGTGCAGAAGGACCGTTACAAAGACCAGAGTTTGGAGACTGCGGTATAGAAAAACTGTTACAGATAGCAAAGCTTGGAGACTGGGGTGCAGAGGGAATGTTACAGAGAGCACAGGTTTGAGACTGAGGTGCAGAAGGATAGATACAGAGAGCAGAGTTTTGAGACTGGTGTTCAGAAGGACTGTTATAGAGAACAGTGTTTGGAGACTGGGGTGCAGAAGAATCATGCAGAGAGCAGAGGTGTCAGACTGAGGTGCAGGAAGACTGTTACAGAGAGCAGAGGTTGGAGACTGAGGTGTAGAAGGACTGTTACAGAGAGCAGAGTTTGGAGACTGAGGTGCAGAAGGACTGTTACAGAAAGAAGTGGTTGGAAATTGGGGTGCAGAAGGACCGTAATAAAGACCAGAGTTAGGAGACTGCGGTATAGAAAAACTGTAACAGAGAGCAGAGGTTGGAGACTGAGGGGCAGAATAATAGATACAGAGAGCAGAGGTTTGAGACTGGGTTTTAGAAGGATCCTACAGAGACCAGAGTTTGGAAAGTGAAGTGCAGAACGACTGTTTCGAAGACTAGATGTTGGAGACTGAGGTGCAGAAGGACCGTTGCAGAGAATAGATTTTGGAGACTGAGGTGCAGAAGGATTGTTGTAGAGAGCAGAGTTTGGAGACTGGGATGCAGAAGGACTGTTGAAGAGAGCACAGGTTGGAGACTGGGGTGAAGAAGGACTGTTGCAGAGAGCAGAGGATGAAGACTGGGCTGCAGTAAGAATGTTGCAGAGAGTAGATGTTGGAGACTGAGTTGCAGAAGGACTCTTAGAGAGAGCAGAAGTTGAAGACTGGGGTGCAAAAGGCCTGTTGCAGAGAGTAGAGCTCGGAGACTGAGGTGCAAAATGTTGTTACATAGAGCAGAGGTTGGACACTGGGGTACAGAAGGATCTTACAAAGAACAGAAGTTGAAGACAGAGTTGCAAAAAGATTGTTGCAAAGATCAGACGTTGGAGACCTGGGTGCAGTAGGATCATTGCAAAGAGCAGAGGTTGGAGACTGGGGTGCAAAAGGATTGTTGCAGAAAGCAGATGTTGAAGACTGGGGTGCAGGAGAGTCGTTGCAGAGAGCAGAGTTTTAAGACTGAGGTGGAGAAGGACTCTTGCAGAGAGCAGATGTTGATAACTAGTGTGCAGAAGGACTGTTGTAAAGAGCAGAGGTTTTAGACTAGGGTGGAAAAGTCCTGCTACAGAGAGCAGAGTTTGGAGACTCGGGTGCAGAAGGACTGTTACACAGAGCAGAGGTTGGATACAGGTGTGTGGAAGCATCTTAAATAGAGCAGAATTTGGAGACTGAGGTTCAGATGGACTGTTGCAGAGATCAGAGAGTAAAGACTGGAGTGCAGAAGGATCGTTGCAGAGAGCACATTGTGGAGACTGGGATGCAGAAGGCCTGCTACAGAGAGCAGAGTTGGGAGACTGGCGTCCAGAAGGCCTGTTTCAGAGAGGAGAGGTTGGATACTGGTGTGCAGAAGGACGGCTATAGAGAGCAGAGTTTGGAGACTGGGTTGCTGAAGGATCTTATGGAGAGAAGAGGTTGGAGACTGAGGTGCAGGTGGACTGTTTCAGAGAGCAGAGGTTGGAGACTGATGTGCAAAAGGACTGTTACAGAAAGCAGAGGCTGAAAGTTGGGGTGCAGAGGGACCGTTACAAAGACCAGAGTTGGAGACTGCGGTATAGAAAAACTGTTACAGAGAGCAGAGGTTGGAGACTGGGGTGTAAAAGGAATGTTACAGAGAGCACAGGTTTGAGACTGAGGTGCAGAAGGATAGATACAGAGAGCAGAGTTTTGATACTGGTGTTCAGAAGGACTGTTATATAGAACAGTGTTTGGAGACTGGGGTGCAGAAGAATTGTGCAGAGAGCAGAGGTGTCAGACTGAGGTGCAGAAGGACTGTTACAGAGAGTAGAGGTTGGAGACTTAGGTGCAGAAGTACTGTTACAGAGAGCAGAGTTTGGATACAGGGGTGCAGAAGCATGTTACAGAGAGCAGAATTAGGAGACTGAGGTTCAGAAGGACTGTTGCAGAGATCAGTAGTTAGAGAGTGGGGTGCAGTTGGATCATTGCAGGGAGCAGATTTTGGAGACTGGGGTGCAGAATGCCTGCTACAGAGAGAAGAGTTTGGTGACTGGCTTGCAGAAGGCCTGTTACAGAGAGGAGAGGTTGGAGACTGAAGTGCAGGTGGACTGTTACAGAGAGCAGTGTTTGGAGACTGGGGTGCAGAAGGATCGTGCAGAGAGCAGAGGTGTCAGACTGAGGTGCAGAAGGACTGTTACAGAGAGCAGAGGTTGGAGACTGATGTGTAGAAGGACTGTTAAAGAGAGCAGAGTTATGAGACTGAGGTTCAGAAGGACTGTTACAGAAAGCAGAGGTTGGAAACTGGGGTGCAGAAGGACCGTTACAGAGACCAGAGTTTGGTGACTGCGGTATCGAAAAACTGTTACAGAGAGCAGAGTTTGGAGACTGGGTGCAGAAGGAATGTTTAAGAGAGAACAGGATGGAGACTGAGGTGCAGAAAGATAGATACAGAGAGCAGAGGTTTGAGACTGGGGTTAAGAAGAACTTTTACAGAGAGCAGTGTTTGGAGACTAGGGTGCAGACGGATCGTGCAGAGAGCAGAGGTGTCAGACTGAGGTGCAGAAGGACTGTTACAGAAAGCAGAGGTTGGAAACTGGGGTGCAGAAGGACCGTTACAGAGACCAGAGTTTGGTGACTGCAGTATAGAAAAACTGTTACAGAGAGCAGAGTTTGGAGACTGCGTGCAGAAGGAATGTTACAGAGAGAACAGGATGGAGACTGAGGTGCAGAAAGATAGACACAGAGAGCAGAGGTTTGAGACTGGGGTTAAGAAGAACTTTTACAGAAAGTAGTTGTTGGAGACTGGGGAGCAGAAAGACTGTTGCAGAGTACAGAGTTTGGAGACTAGGGTGCCGCAGAATACTTGCAGAAAGCAGAGGTTAAATACTGGGGTGAAGAAGGAATGTTACAGAAAGAAGAATTTGGAAACTGGAGAACAGGTTGAAGACTGAGGTGCAGAAGGATCTTTCAGAGAGCAGAGTTTTGAGACTGTGGTGCAGAAGGACTGTTTCAAAGAGCAGAGATTGGAGACTGAGGTGCAGAAGTCCTGTTATATGGAGCAGAGCTAAAAGAAAAAGGTGCAGAAGGATCTTACAGAGAGCAGAATTTGGAGACTGAGGTGCAGAAGGACTATTGTAGAGATCAGATTTTGGAGAGTTGGGTAAAGTAGGATCATTTCAGAGAGCAGAGATTGGAGACTGGCGTGCAGAAGGCCAGTTACAGAGAAGAGAGTTTGGAGACTGGGGTGCAGAAGGACTGTTATACAGAGCAGTGTTTGGAGACTGGGTTGCTGAAGGATCTTACAGAGAGCAGAGTTTGGAGACTGAAGTGCAGGTGAACTGTTACAGAGAGCAGAGGTTGAGGATTTAGGTGTAGAAGGACTGTTACAGAGAGGAGAGTTTGGAGATCAGGTGCAGGAGGACTTTTACAGAAAGCAGAGTTTCGAAATTGGGCTGCAGGAGGACCATTACAGAGAGCAGAGGTTGGAGACTGAGTTGCAGAAGGAGTGTTACAGAGAGCAAAGATTGGAGACTTGGGTGCAGAAGGACCGTTACATAGAGCAGATTTTTGAGAGTGCACTACAGGAGGACGGTTACAGAGAGCAGAGGTTGGAGACTGGGGTGGAGAAGGACTTTTGCAGAGAGCAGAAAAATGAGACTGGGGTGCAGAAGGATCTTTGTGGAAAGCAGAGTATTGAGACTTGTGTTCAGAAAGACTGTAACAGAGAACAGAGTTTTGAGAAGGGGTTCAGAAGGATTGTTACAGAGGGCAGAGTTTGGATACTGGGTTGCAGAAGAATCTTACAAAGAGCAAATGTTGGAGACTGAGGTGCAGAAGGACTATTACACAGAGTAGAGGTTAGAGACTGACGTGCAGAAGGACTGTTGCAGAGAGTAGATGTTAGAGACTGGGGTGCAGAAAGACTTTTTCAGAGAGCAGTTTTTGGAGCCTGAGGTGCAGAAGGATTGTTATAGAGAGCAGAGGTTGAATACTGGGGTTCAGAAGGACCATTGCAGAGATCAGAGTTTTGGAACAGAGGTGAAGCAGGATCGTTGCAGAGAGCAGAGTTTTCAGACTTAGGTGTAGAAGGACTGTTGCAGAGAGCAGATGTTGGTGACTCGGGTGCAGAAGGTTTGTTGCAGAGAGCAGAGGTTGGAGACTAATGTGCAGAAGGACTGTTGCAGATAGCAGAGGTTTGAGACTGGGGTGTAGAACGACTGTTGCAGAGACCAGAATTTGAGACAGCGGTGCTTAAGGACTATTGAAGAGAGCAGAGGTTGGAGACTGAGATGCAGAAGGACTGTTACAGAGAGTAGAGGTTGGAGACTGAGGTACGGAAAGATTGTTACAGAGAGCAGAGGTTGGATACTGGGGTGCAGAAGGACTGTTGCAGAGAGCAGAGGTTGGAGACTGGGGTGTAGAAGGACGTTACAGAGAGCAGAGTTTTGAGACTGTGGTACAGAAGGACTGTTACAGAGAGCAGATGTAGGATACTGGGGTGCAGAAGGACTGATGCAGAGAACAGAGTTTGGAGACTGGGGATCAGACAGACCATTTCAGAGAGTAGATGTTGGAGACTCAGGTGCAGAAGAATTGTTACAGGGAGCAGAGTTAGGATACTGGTTTGCAAAAGGACTGACCCAGAAAGCATAGGATGGAGAATGGGGTTCAGAAGGCCTGTTAAAGAGAGCAGCGGTTGGAGACTGAGGTGCTGAAGGTTCATTACAGAGAGCAGAGGTTGGAGACTGAGGTGCAGTAGGACTGTTACAGAGAGGAGCGGTTGGAGACTGGGGTGCAGCAGGATTCTTACAAAGAGCAGAGTATGGAGACTGTGGTGCATAAAGAGTGTTACAGAGAGCACAGAATGGAGACTGGGGTGCAGAAGGAGCGTTACAGAGAGGAGAGTTTGTAGATTGGTGACCTGAGGAACTGTTACAGAGAGCAGATGTTGGAGAATGGGGTGCAGAAGGTCTGTTACAGAGAGCAGAGTTTGGAGACTGAGGTTCAGAAAGATCGTTACAGAGAGCAGAGTTTGAAGACTGGGGTGCAGAAAGTGTGTTACAGAGAACAGAGTTTGGAGACTGAAGTGAAGAAGAATTTTTACGGAGAGGAGAGTTTGGACACTGATATGCAGAAGGACTGTTACAAAGAGCAGAGCTTGGGGACTGGGGTGCAGAAGGACTGTTGCAGAGAGCAGAGGTTAGAGACTTACATGCATAAGGATCGCTACAGAGAGCAGAGGTTGGAGACTGGGATGCAGCAGGACAGTTGCAGAGAGCACTGGTTCGAGACTGGGGTGCAGAAGAAATGTTGCAGAGAGCAGAGGTTTGGGACTGGGGTGAAGAAGGACTGTAGCGGAGAGCATAGGTTGAAGACTGGGGTGCAGTAGGATCGTTTCAGAGAGCAGAGTTTGGAGACTGGGGAGTAGAAGGACTTTTGCAGAGAGAATAGCTTGGAGACTGGGGTGCAGAAGGACTGTTGCAGAGAGCAGAGGTTGGAGACTGAGGTGCAGAAGGACTTTTACGGAGAGCAAAGGTTGGAGAGTGGGGTGCAGAATAACTGATATGGAAGGTAGAGTTAGGAGTCTCTGGTGCAGAAGGACCGTTACAGACAGCAGATGTTGGAGATTTTTGTACAGAAGGACTGTTACAGAGAGTAGAGTTTGGAGCCTGGGGTGTAAAAAGACTTTTGCTGAGAACAGAAGTTTGAGACTGGGGTGCCAAAAGAATGTTGCATAGAGCAGATGTTGGAGACTAAGGTGCAGAAGGACTGTTATAGAGAGCAAAGTTTGGAGACTGGGGTGAAGAAGGATCTTACAGAGAGCAGAGACTGGAGACTGGGGTGCAGGAGAACTGTTGAAAAAAGAAGAGGTTGGAGAGTGTGGTGCAGAAGGACTGTTACAGAGAGAAGAGTTTGGAGACTGGGGTGCAGAATAACTGATATAGAAAGTAGAGTTTGGAGACTGGGGTGCAGAAGGACTGTTATAAAGAGCAAAGTTTGGAGACCCGTGTGAAGAAGGATCTTACAGAGAGCATTGGTTGGAGACTGAGGTTGAAAAGGATCATTGCAGAGAGAAGAGGTTGGAGACTGTTGTGCATTAGGCCTGTTACAGATACCAGAGTTTTGAGACTGTGGTGCAGAAGACCTGTTACAGAGAACAGAGGTTGGAGACTGGTGTGCTGATGGATTGTTACAGATAGAAGAGAATGGAGACTGAGGTGCAGAAGGATTGTTACAGAGAGCAGAGATTGGAGACTGAAGTCCAGAAGGACTCTTACAGAGAGCAGAGGTTGAAGACTGGGGTGCAGAAGTATCATTGCGGAGAGTAGAAGTTTGATTATGAGGGTCAGAAGGATCGTTGCAGAGAGCAGAGGTTTTAGACTGTGGTGCAGAAAGATCGTTACAGAAAGGAGAGGTTGGAGACTGGGGTGAAGGACAGTTACAGAGAACACCGATTGAGACTGGGGTGCAGAAGAAATGTTGCTGAGAGCAGAAGTTGGAGACTGGGTTGCAGAAGGACTCTTACTGAGAGCAGAGGTTGGAGACTGGGGTGGAGAAGAACTGATACAGAAAGCTGACATTGGAGACTGGGGTGCAGAAGGACCGTTACAGAGAGCAGAGTTTTGAGACTGTGGTACAGAAGGACTGTTACAGAGAGCAGAGTTAGGATACTGGTGTGCAAAAGGACTGATCCAGAAAGCATACGTTGGAGAATGGGGTAAAAAAGGCCTGTTACAGAGAGCAGCGGTTGGAGACTGAGGTGCTGAAGGTTCATTGCAGAGAGCAGAGGTTGGACACTGAGGTGCAGAAGGACTGTTACAGAGAAGAACGGTTGGAAACTGGGGTCCAGAACGATTCTTACAGAGAGCAGAGGAAGGAGACTGGGGTGCAGAAGGACAGTTGCAGAGAGCAGAGGATGGAGACTGAGGTGAAGAAGGATCGTTTCAGAGAGCAGATGTTGGAGACTGGCGTGCAGAAGGACTGTTACAGATTGCATAACATGGAGATTAAGGTGGAGAAGATCTTGAAGAGAGTAGAGGTTGAAGACTGAGGTGCACAAGGATAGCTACAGAGAGCAGAGATTGGAGACTGGGGTGCAGCAGAAAAGTTACAGAGAGCACAGGTTGGAGACTGGGGTGCAGAAGAAATGTTGCAGAGAGCAGAGTTTTGACACTGGGGTGAAGAAGGACTTTAGAGGAGGGCAGAGGTTGGAGACTGGAGTGCAGAAGGACTGTTGCAGAGAGCAGAAGTTGGAGACTGGGATGCAAAAGGATCCTTGCAGAGAGCAGTGGTTGGAGACTATAGTGTAGAAGGACTGTTGCAGAGAGAAGAGCTTGGAGACTGGGGTGCAGAAGGACTGTTGCAGAGAGCAGAGGTTGGAGACTGAGGTGCAGAAAGACTGGAAAAAAGTCTAGCCATCTCAGATTGGCTGGTTAAAAATCATGAGAGAAGCATACAAGAGATATGTGATAATATAAAAAAACCAAATTTAAGAGTCATTGGGATAGAGGAAGGGATAGAGATTCAAACAAGGGGAATGAGTTATCTACTAGATGAAATAATCACAGAAAACTTTCCAGAAATGAAAAAGGAAACAGATATACAAATTGTAGATGCATACAAGACACTGAACATACAAAATCACAGTAGACCAACACCAAGACACATTGTTATGAAGATATACAATATACAGAACAAAGAGAAAATATTAAAAGCTACAAGAGAAAAGAGAAAGATTATATTCAGGGATAAACCAATAAGGTTAACAACGGACTTCTCAACTCAGACGCTGAAAGCGAGAAGATCCTGGAGTAACGTATTTCAAACACTGAAAGACAATGGATGCCAACCAAGAATTCTGTACCCAGCAAAATTAAGCTTCAGATACGACAACGAAATAAAAATCTTTCACTATAAACAAAAACTAAAAGAATTTGCAGCCAGAAAACCAGCGTTGCAAAGCATCTTGAGAAAAACACTTCACGAGGAAGAAACGGAAAACAATAACCAAAGCCAACAGTGGGAAGTACCTCAGTAAAGACAGACGGAGGGGGGAAAACTAATCATGGTGAAACAAACGCAATTTAAAAAAATGAGATAAATAATCAAATATGGCTGGAAGTACAAACCATATATCAATAGTAACTCTAAACATTAATGGTTTAAACACTCCAATAAAGTGACATAGGCTGGTAACATGGATCAAAAAAAACAAATCCAACAATATGCTGCCTCCAGGAGACTCACCTGACTGGAAAAGACATACACCGGCTGAAGGTGAAAGGTTGGGAAAAAATATACCACGCACACGCTCCTCGCAAGCAAGCAGGGGTGGCCATCCTCATATCGAATAAAATCGATTTTAAGACTAAGTTAATCCAAAGGGATAAGGAAGGACATTATATACTGTTAAAAGGAACCATTAAACAACAAGACATAACAATTATCAATATTTATGCACCAAATAATGGCACTTCGAAGTTTATAAAACAAATTCTCCTCAAGTTCAAGAATCAAATAGACCAAAACAGAATAATTATGGGTGACTTCAACACACCTCTCTCACCATTGGACAGATCCTCCAAGCAAAAGTTGAATAAAGAAACTATAGATCTCAATACCACAATCAATAACCTAGACTTAACTGACATATATAGAATATACCAACCATCATCGAATAGATATACTTTTTTCTCATGAGCACATGAATCCTTCTCAAAAATAGACCATATATTATGCCATAGGGCAACCCTCAATAAATATAAAGGGGTAGAGATTATACCATGCATTTTATCTGATCATAATGGATTGAAACTGGGAATTAATGATAAAAGAAGGAAGGGAATATCCAATATCACATGGAAAATGAACAATATGTTACTGAATGATCAAAGGGTTACAGAAGACATAAAGGAGGAAATCAAAAAAATCTTAGAGATAAATGAAAATGCAGACACAACCTATCAAAATCTTTGGGACACAATGAAAGCAGTTTTAAGAGGGAAATTCATCGCCTGGAGGTCATTCCTCAAAAAAAAGGAAAAACCAACAAATAAATGAGCTCACACTTCATCTCAAAGCCCTAGAAAAGGAAGAGCAAAACAATAGCAAAAGCAGCAAGCAAGAAATAATTAAAATCAGAGTGGAAATCAATGAAATTGAAACAAAAGAAACTATCGAAAAAATTAACAAAACTAAAAGTTGGTTCTTTGAAAAAATAAACAAGATTGACAAACCTTTAGCCATGCTAACGAAGAGAAGAAGAGAAAGAACTCAAATTACTAACATAAGGGATGAAAAAGGCAATATCACAACAGACGCCACAGAAATACAGAAGACAATTAGAAACTATTTTGAAAACCTATATTCCAATAAAATAGAAGATAGTGAAGACATCAATAAATTTTTTAAGACATATGATTTGCCCAGACTTAGTCAGGAGGACACACACGATTTGAACAGACCAATATCAATGGATGAAATTGAAGAAGTAATCAAAAGACTACCAACTAAGAAAAGCCCAGGACCGGATGGGTATACAGCAGAGTTTTACAAAACCTTTAAAGAAGAATTAATACCAATACTTTTCAAGTTATTCCAGGAAATAGAAAATGAGGGAGTCCTTCCAAATTCATTCTATGAGGCCAACATCACATTGATTCTGAAACCAGACAAAGACACATCAAAGAAAGAAAACTACAGACCAATATCTCTGATGAACCTAGATGCAAAAATCCTCAATAAAATTCTGGCGAATCGGATACAAAGACACATCAAAAAAATTGTGCACCATGATCAAGTAAGATTCATCCCTGGGATGCAGGGATGGTTCAATATACGGAAATCAATAAATGTTATTCACCATATCAATAGACTTAAAAATAAGAACCATATGATCATCTCGATAGACGCAGAAAAAGCATTCGACAAAGTACAGCATCCCTTTATGTTCAAAACATTAGAAAAACTAGGGATAACAGGAACTTACCTTGATATTGTAAAAGCTATTTACGCTAATCCCCAGGCTAGCATCATTCTGAATGGAGAAAAATTGAAGGCATTCCCCTTAAAATCAGGAACAAGACAGGGATGCCCTCTATCACCACTTCTATTCAATATAGTTCTCGATACACTGGCCAGAGCAATTAGACAAACGAAAGAAATTAAAGGCATAAAAATTGGAAAGGAAGAACTTAAATTATCACTATTTGCAGATGACATGATTCTATACCTAGAAGACCCAAAAGGGTCTACAAAAAAACTACTAGAACGAATAAATGAATTCAGCAAAGTGGCAGGATATAAAATCAACACGCACAAATCAAAGGCATTTCTGTATATCAGCAACAAAACCTCTGAAATGGAAATAAGGAAAACCACTCCATTCACAATATGCACAAAAAAAATAAAATACTTGGGAATCAACCTAACAAAAGAGGTGAAAGATTTATACAGTGAAAACTACAGATCCCTAAAAAGAGAAGTAGAAGAATATCTTAGAAGATGGAAAGATATACCCTGTTCATGGATAGGCAGAACTAACATCATCAAAATGGCGATATCACCAAAAGTCCTCTATAGGTTTAATGCAATGCCAATCAAAATTCCAATGGCATTGCTTGTAGAAATAGATAAAGCAATCGTGAAATTCATATGGAAAAATAAAAGACCCAGAATAGCAAAAGCAATTCTAAGCAGGAAGTGTGAATCAGGTGGTATAGCAATACCAGATTTCAAACTATACTACAGAGCAATAGTAACAAAAACAGCATGGTACTGGTACCAAAACAGGCGGGTGGACCAATGGTAGAGAATAGAGGATACAGAGATTAATCCACAAAGTTACAACTATCTTATATTCAATAAAGGGGCAAAAAGCATGCAATGGAGGAAGGATAGCATTTTCAACAAATGGTGTTGGGAAAACTGGAAATCCATATGCAACAAAATGAAACTGAATCCCCTCCTCTCACCATGCACAAAAATTAGCTCAAAATGGATCAAGGACCTTGATATCAAATCAGAGACTCTGCGTATGATAGAAGAAAAAGTTGGCTACGATCTACATATTGTGGGATCAGGCTCCATATTCCTTAACAGGACACCCATAGTACAAGAGTTAATAGCAAGAATAAACAAATGGGACTTACTTAAACCAAAAAGTTTTTTCACAGCAAGAGAAACAATAAAAGAAGTAAATCGGGAGCCTTCATCATGGGAACAAATTTTTACCCCTCACACTTCAGATAGAGCCTTAATATCCAGAGTTTACAAAGAACTCAAAAAATTAGACAATAAGACAACAAATAACCCAATCATCAAATGGGCCAAGGACCTGAACAGACACTTCTCAGAGGAGGACATACAATCAATCAACAAATACATGAAAAAATGCTCACCATCTCTAGCAGTCAGAGAAATGCAAATCAAAACTACCCTAAGATACCATCTCACTCCAGTAAGATTGGCAGCCATTATGAAGTCAAATAATAACAAGTGCTGGAGAGGATGTGGGGAAAAGGGTACTCTTATACATTGCTGCTGGGACTGCAAATTGGTTTGGCCAATTTGGAAAGCAGTATGGAGATTCCTGGGAAAGTTAGTAATGGAACCACCATTTGACCCAGTTATTGCCCTTCTTGGTCTATTCCCTAAAGACCTTAAAAGAGCGTACTACAGGGATACTGCCACATGGATGTTCACAGCAGCACAATTCACAATAGCTAGACTGTGGAACCAACCCAGATGCCCTTCAATGGATGAATGGATTAAAAAAATGTGGCATTTATACACTATGGAGTATTACGCAGCACTAAAAAATGACAAAATCATGGAATTTGCAGGGAAATGGATGGCATTAGAGCAGATTATGCTCAGTGAAGCTAGCCAATCCATAAAAAACAAATACCAAATGTCTTCTTTGATATAATGAGAGCAACTAAGAATAGAGTAGGGAGGAAGAGCAGGAAGAAAAGATTGACATTAAACTGAGGCACGAGATGGGAGGGAAAGAGAGAGAAAAGGGGAATTGCATGGAAATGGAAAGAGACCCTCATTGTTATAAAAAACTACATAAAAGAGTTTGTGAGGGGAATTGGAAGAAAAATAAGGAGAGAAATGAATTACAGTAGATGGGATAGAAAGAGAAGATGGGGGGAGGGGGAGAGTAGAGGATAGGAAAGGTAGCAGAATACATCAGTCACTAGTATGGCATTATGTAAAAATGTGAATGTGTAACCTATGTGATTCTGCAATCTGTATTTGGGGTAAAAATGGGAGTTCATAACTCACTTGAAACTATTTTTCAAAGTATGATATGTCAAGAGATTTGTAATGTTGTGAACAACCAATAAAAAAAAATCAGAGGTTTCAGACTGAGGCTTAGAAGGACTGTAAAGAGAGCAGAGGTTGGAGTTTGAGGTGCAGAAGGACTGTTACAGATAGCAGAATTTGGAGACTGGTGTGCAGAAGGACCGTTGCACAGAGCAGATGTTGGAGACTGGGGTTCAAAAGGACTGTTACAGAGAGAAGACGTTGAAGACTGAGGTGCAGAAGGATTGTTACAGAGAGCAGAGTTTGAATACTGGGGTGCAGAAGAACTATTACAAAGAGCAAAGGTTGGAGACTGATGTGCAGAAGGACTTTTCCAGAGAGCAGAGGTTGGATACTGTGGTGCAGAAGGACTGTTACATAGAGCAGATGTTGGAGACTGAGATGCAAATGGATTTTACAGATAGCAGAGTCTGGAGACTGGGGTGCAGAAGGACTGTTGCAGAGAGCAGAGTTTAGAGACTTAGGTGCAGAAGGATCGTTGCAGAGAGAAGAGGTTAGAGACTGGGGTGAAGAACGACTTTTCAGAAAGCAGAGGTTGAAAATTGGGGAGCAGAAGAACTGTTACAAAGAGAAGAGGTTTGAGACTGCAATACAAAAGGACTGTTAGAGGGAGCAGAGGTTGGAGACTGGGTAGAAGAAGAATTGCTGCAGATTGCAGATGTTAGAGACTGGGGTGCAGAAGGACTGTCACAGAGAGCAGATGTTGGAGACTGAGTTGCAGAAGGATTGTTACAGAGAGCAAAGGTTGGAACCTGAGGTGCAGAAAGATTGTTGCAGAGAGAAAAGTTTGGAGACTGAGGTGCAGAAGGCCTGATACAGAGAGCAGAGTTTGAGACTGGGGTGCAGAAGACCTTTTACAGAGAACAGAGGTTGAAGACTGAGGTGCAGAAAGATTTTTACAGATAGCACAGTTTGAAGACTGGGGTGCAGAAGGATCGTTGCAGAGAGCAGATGTTTCAGACTGAGGCTTAGAAGGTCTGTTACAGAGAGCAGAGTTTGGAATCTGAGGCTCAGAAGGATTGTTCCAAAAAGCAGAGGTTGGCAATTTGCTTGTAGAAGTACCATTATAGAAAGAAGGGTTTGGAGACTGCGGTACAGAAGGACTGTTACAGAGAGCAGAGTTTGGAGACTGGGGTGCAGCAGGACCGTTGCAGAGAGCAGATAATAGAGACTGGGGTAAAGAAAAACTGTTACAGAGAGCAGATCTTGGAGACTGAGGTGCAGAAGGATTGTTATAGAGAGCAGAGGTTGGAGCCTGGGGTGCAGAAGTACCATTATAGTGAGCAAAGCTTGGAGACTGAGGTGAAGAAGGACTTTTAAAGAGAGCAGAGTTTGGATACTGGGGTGTAGAAGAACTGCTACAAAGAGCAGAGTTTGGAGACTGGGATGAAAAATGATCTTCCAGAGAGCAGAGTCTGGAGACTGGGGTGCAGAAAGACTGTTACAGAAAGCAGAGACTGGCAATTGGGGAGCAGAAAGACCTTTACAAATAGAAGAGGTTGAAGACTGTGATACAAAAGGACTGTTACAGAGAGCAGAGGTTGGAGACTGCAGTAGAGAAGGACTTTTACAGAGAGCAGAGGTTGGATACCAGGGTGCAGAAGGATTGTTACAGAGAGAAGAGTTTGGAGACTGGGGTCCAGAAGAACTGTTGCAGAGAGCAGAGTTTGAAGACTGAGGTGAAGAAGGATCGTTGCAGAGAGAAGAGGTTGGAGACTGGGTTGCAGAAGGCCTGTTACAGAGTGCAGAGATTGGAGACTGGGGTGCAGAAGGCCTGTTACAGAGAGCAGAGTTTGGTGACTGGGGTGCAGAAGGAATGTTACAGATACCACAATTTCAAGACTGGGTTGCACAAAGATTTTACAGAGAGCATTTTGGCGACTGAGGTTCAGAAGGACTATTACAGAGAGAAAAGGTTGGAAACTGGGGTGCAGAAGGATTGTGGCAGAGAGCAGAGTTTTCAGACTTAGGTGCAGAAGGACTGTTGCAGAAAGCAGATGTTGTATCCTGGGGTGCAGAAGGACTGTTGGAGAGTACAGAGTTTTGAGACCGGGGTACAGAAGGATAGTTGCAGAGAGCACAGGTTGGAGACTGGGGTGCACAAGGCCTGTTACAGAGAGCAGAGTTTGGAGACTGGGGTGCAGAAGGACTGTTACAGAGAGCAGCATTAGGAGAATGCGTGGCAGAAGGATCTTACAGAGAACAGAGGTTGGAGACAGAGGTGCAGAAGGACTTTTACATAGAGTAGAGGGTGAAGACTGGGGTGCAGAAAGAGTGTTACAGAAAGCAGAGTTTTGAAACTGGGGTGTATAAGGACCGTTGCTGTGAGCAGAGATTGGAGCCTGGGGGAAAGAAGGATCATTGCAGAGAGCAGATGTTGGAGACTGGGGTGCAGAAGGACTGTTCAAGAGAGCAGAGGTTGGAGACTGAGGTGCACAAGTACTTTTACAGAGAGCATAATTTGGAGATGAGTTGCAGAAGGATCGTTACAGAGAGCAGAGGTTTGAGACTGTGTTACAGAAGGACTGATACAGAGATCAGATTTGGAGACTGAGGTGAAGGAGGATCGTTGCTGAGAGCAGAAGTTGGAAACTAAGGTGCATAAGGATCGTTACACAGAGCAGATTTTGGTTACTGGGGAGTAAAAGAACTGCTGCAGAGAGCAGAGGTTGGAGACTGAGGTGCAAAAGGACTGATACAGAGAGCAGATGTTGGAGACTGGGGTGCAGAAGTACTGTAGCAGAGAGCAGAGGTTGGAGACTGGGGTGCACAAGGACTGTTGCAGAGAGCAAAGTTTGGAGACTGGTTTGCAGAAGGACTGTTGCAGAGAACAGAGTGTGGAGACTGGGGTGCAGAAGAACCGTTGCAGAGAGCAGAGCTTGGAGACTCAGTTGCAGAACGATTGTTACAGAGAACAGATGTTGGAGACTGGGGTGCAGAAGGACTGTTGCACAAAGCAGAGGTTGGAGACTGAGGTTAAGAGAGATCCTTGAAGAGAGAAGAGGTTGGATACTGGGTGCAGAAGGCCTGTTACAAAGAGCAGAGTTTGGAGACTGGGGTGCAGAAGGCCTGTTACAGAGAGCAGAGTTTGTAGACTGAGGTGCAGAAGGACTGTTAAAGATAGCACAATTTCGTTACTGGATTTCAGAAAGATATTACAGAGAACATTTTGTAGACTGAGGTTCAGAAGCACTGTTACAGAGAGCAAAGTTTGGAATCTCAAGTGCAGAATGATTTTTGCAGAGAGCCGAGTTTTCAGACTGAGGTGCAGAAGGACTGTTTCAGAGAGCAGATGTTGAATCATGGGGTGCAGAAGGACTGTAACAGAGATCAGAGTTTGGAGACTGGGATGCAAAAGGATCATTGCAGAGAGCACGGTTGGAGACCAGGGTGCAGAAGGGCTATTACAGAGAGCAGAGGTTGGAGACTGGGGTGCAGAAGGCCTGTTACAGAGAGTAGGGGTTGGAGACTGGGGTGCAGAAGGACTGTTGCAGAGAGCAGTTGTTGGAGATTGGGATGCAGAAGGATCATTGCAGAGAACAGAGGTTGGAGACTGCGGTTTAGAAAAACTGTTGAAGAGAGAAGAGGTTGGAGACTGAGGTGCAGAAGACCTGTTACAGAGAGCAGAGGTTGGACACTGGGGTGCAGATGGATTGTTACAGATAGCACAGTTTGGAGACTGGGGTGCAGAAGGATTGTTGCAGACAGCAGAGGTTTCAGACTGAGGCTTAGAAGGACTGTTACAGAGAGCAGAGGTTGGAATCTGAGGTGCAGAAGGACTGTTACAGAAAGCAGAGTTTGGCAATTGCGGTGCAGAAGTACTGTTTTAGAGAGAAGAGGTTGGAGACTGCGGTACAGAAGGACTGTTAGAAAGCGCAGAGTTTGGAGACTTTGGTGCGGAAGGACCGTTGTAGAGAGCAGATGTTGGAGACTAGGGTGCAGAAATACTGTTACAGAAAGCAGAGGTTGGAAATTGAGGTGCAGAGGGACTGTTACAGAGAGCATATGTTGGAGAATGTGGTATACAAAGACTGTAACAGAGATCAGAGGTGGAAAATATGGTGCAGAAGAACTGTTACAGAGAGCAGAGGTTAAAGACTTGGGTGCAGAAGGATTGTTGCAGACAGCAGAGGTTTCAGACTGAGGCTTAGAAGGACTATTACAGAGAGCAGAGGTTGGAATCTGAGG
This sequence comes from Ictidomys tridecemlineatus, assembly GCF_052094955.1. Classification (NCBI taxonomy): domain Eukaryota; kingdom Metazoa; phylum Chordata; class Mammalia; order Rodentia; family Sciuridae; genus Ictidomys; species Ictidomys tridecemlineatus. Next base: position 429,106 of record NW_027522166.1, on the reverse strand, counting down.
TGCAGAAGGACTGTTACCGAAAGCAGAGGCTGGCAATTGGGGTGCAGAAGGACCGTTATAGAGAGCAGAGTTTGGAGACTTTGGTGCAGAAGGACTGTTGTAGAGAGCAGATGTTGAAGACTAGGGTGCAGAAGGACCATTACCGAGAGCATAGTTTGGAGACTGAGATGCAGAAGGACTTTTACAGTGAGCAGAGGTTGGATACTAGGGTGCAGAAAGACTGTTACAGAGAAGAGAGTTTGGAGAAATAAATGCAAAAGGATCTTAAAGAGAACAGAGTCTGGAGACTGGGGTGCAGAAGGACTGTTGCAGAGAGCAGAGATTTGAGACTGAGGTAAAGAAGTATCGTTGCAGAGAAAAGATGTTGGAGACTGGGGTGCAGAAAGACTGTTACAAAGAGCAGAGATTCGAGATTGGGGTGCAGAAGAACTGTTACTGAGAGCAGAGGTTGGAGACTGGGGTGCAGTAAGCCTGTTACAGAGAGCAGAGGTGGGAGACTGAGGTGCAGAAAAATTGGTACAGAGAGAAGAGGTTTGATACTAGTTGTAGAAGGACTGTTACAGAGTGCATAGGTTAGAAACTGTGGTCCAGAAGGATCGTTTCAGAGAGCAGAGGTTGGAAACTGAGGTGCAGAAGTATCTTTGCAGAAAGCACATGTTGGAGACTGAGGTGCAGATGGATCGTTACAGAGAGCCCAGGTTGGACACTGGGGTCAGAAAGACAGTTACAGAGAGCAGAGTTTGGAGACTGCGGTGCAGAAGTACTGTTACAAAGAGCAGAGGGTGGAGACTGGGGTGCAGAAGGAATGTCACAGAGAGCAGAGTTTGGAAACTGGGGTGCAGAAGAATGTTACAGAGAGCAGAGGCTGGACACTGGGGTCAGAAAGACTTTTGCAGAGAACCGACGTTGGAGACTGGGGTGCAGAAGGATCGTTGCAGAGAACAGAGTTTGGAGACTAAGGTGCAGAAGGATCGCTACAGAGAGCAGAGTTTGGAGACCGGGGTGCAGTAGGATAGTTACAGAGTACAGGTTGGAGACTGGGGTGCCGAAAAAATGTTGAAGAAAGTAGAGGTTGGAGACTGGGGTGCAGAAGGACTGTAGCAGAGAGCAGAGGTTGGAGACTGGGGTGTAGAAGGACTCTTGCAGAGAGCAGACATTGGAGACTGAGATGCAGAAGGATCGCTGCAGAGAGCAGATGTTGGAGACTGGTGTGTAGAAGGACTTTTGCACAGAGCAGATTTTTGAGATTGGGGTGCAGAAGTACTGTTGTGGAGAGCAGAGTTTGGGGGACTGAGGTAAAGAAAGACTGTTACAGAGATTAGAGGTTTTAGACTAGGGTGCAGAATTACTGACACGGAAAGTAGAGTTTGGAGACTGGCGTGCAGAATGACTGTTACAGAGAGCAATGTTTGTAGTTTGGGGTGCAGAAGGATTATTGCAGAGAACAGAGGTTTCAAACTGAGGCTTAGAAGGACTGTTACAGAGAGCAGAGGTAAGATTCTGATGTGCAGAAGGACTGTTACAGAGAGCAGAGCTTGGAGACTGGAATGCAGAAGTATTGTTGCAGAGAGCAGAGGTTGGAGATTGGGATGCAGAAGGATCGTTGCAGAAAGCAGAGGTTAGAGACCGAGGTGCAGTAGGATAGTTTCAGAGAGCACAGGTTTGAGACTGGGTTGCAGAAGAAATGTTGCAGAGAGCAGAGGTTGAAGACTGGGGTGCAGAAGGACTGTAGAATAGAGCAGAGGTTGGAGTCTGGGTTGTAGAAGGACTGTTGCAGAGAGCAGACTTTGGAGACTGGGATGCAGAAGGATCGTTGCAGAAAGCAGAGGTTGTAGACTGGGGTGCGGAAGGCCTGTTACAGAGAGCAGAGTTTGGAGACTGGGTTGCAGAAAACCTGTTACAGAAAGCGGATGTTGGAGACTGGGGTGCAGAAGGATTGTTACAGATAGCACAGTTTGGAGAATGGGGTTTAGAAGGATTGTTTAAGAGAGCAGAAATTTCAGATTGAGGCTCACAAGGATTGTTGCAGAAAGCAGAGGTTGGAAATTGGGGTGCAGAATGACCGTTATAGAGAGAAGAGTTTGGAGATTGCCGTACAGAAAGACTGTTAGAGAGAGCAGATTATGGAGACTGGGGTGCAGAAGGACTATTGCAGAGAGCAGAATTGAGAGACTGGGTTGCAGAAGCATCGTTGCAGAGAGCAGAAGTTGGAGACTGAGGTGCAGAAGGATCGCTACAGAGAGCAGAGTTTGAGGACCGGTGTTCAGTAGGATAGTTTCAGAGAGCACAGGTTGGAGACTGGGGTGCTGAAGAAATGTTGTAGAGAGCAGAGGTTGGAGACTGGGGTGCAGAAGGACTGTAGCAGAGAGCAGAAGTTGGAGACTGGGGTGTAAAAGGACTGTTGCACATACACATTTTTACATAATGCCATACTAGTAACTGTTGTATTCTGCTATCTTTCACCGATGTGATTCTGCAATCTGTATTTGGGGTAAAAATGGGAGTTCATTACTCATTTGAAACTAATGTTTGAAATACGATATGTCAAGAGCCTTGTAATGATTTGAACAACCAATAAAAAAAATAATAATAAATAAATAAATAAAAAAGGACTGTTGCAGAGAGCAGACTTGGAGACTGGGATGCAGAAGGATCGTTGCAGAGAGCAGATGTTGGATACTGGGGTATAATAAAACGTTTGCAGAGAGCAGAGGTTGAAGACTGAGGTTCAGAAGGACTGTTACAGAGAGCAGAGGTTTTAGCCTGGAGTGCAGAATAACTGATATGGAAAGTAGAGTTTGGAAACTGGGGTGCAGAAGGACTGTTACTGAGAGCAGAGTGTGTATTCTGGGTGCAGAAGGACAGCTGCAGAGAACAGAGGTTGGATACTGGGGTGCACAAAACCGTTGCAGAGTGATGAGGTTGGAGACTGAGGTGCAGAATGACTGTTACATAGAGCAAAGTTTGGAGAACGGGGTGCAGAAAGATCTTACCGAGAGCAGACGTTGGAGACTGGGATGCAGAAGGATTGATGCAGAGAGCAGAGGTTGGAGCTGGGGTGTAGAAGGACTTTTGCAGAGAAAAGAGGTTGGAGATGGGGTGCAGAAGGCCTGTTACAGAGAGCAGAGTTTAGAGACTGGGTTGCAGAAAACCTGTTACAGAGAGCAAATGTTAGAGACTGGGGTGCAGAAGGATTGTTACTGATAGCACAGTTTGGAGACTGTTGTTTAGAAGGATTGTTGCAGAGAGCAGAAGTTTCAGACTGAGGCATAGAAGGACTGTTAAAAGAGCAGAGATTGGAAATTGGGGTGCAGAAGGACCGTTATAGAGAGAAGAGATTTGAGACTGCCGTACAGAAGGACTGTTACAGAGAGCAGAGTTTGGAGACTGGGGTGCAGAAGGACCGTTGCAGAGAGCAGATATTAAAGACTGGGGTGCATTAGGACTGTTATAGAGAGCAGACATTGGAGACAGAGGTGCAGAAGGATTGATACAGAGAGCAGAGATTGGAGACTGGGTGCAGAAGGACAATTACAGAGAGCAAAGGATGGAGACTGAGGTGCAGAAGGACTATTACAGAGAGCAGAGGTTGGAGACTGAGGTGTAAAAAGATCGTTGCAGAGAGAAGAGTTTGGAGACTGAGGTGCAGAAGGACTGTTACCGAAAGCAGAAGTTGGAAATTGGGGAACAGATTGACCGTTACAAAGAAAAGAGGTTGAAGACTGCGATACAAAAGGACTTTTACAGAGAGCAGAGTTTGGAGACTGGGTAGAAGAAGGATCGTTGCAGAGAGCAAATGCTGGAGACCGAGGTGCAGTAGGATAGTTTCAGAGAGCACAGGTTTGAGACTGGGGTGCAGAAGAAATGTTGCAGAGAGCAGAGGTTGAAGACTGGGGTGCAGAAGGACTGTAGCATAGAGCAGAGGTTGGAGATTAGGGGTGTAGAAGGACTGTTGCAGAGAGCAGACGTTGGAGACTGGGATGCAGAAAAATCGTTTCAGAGATCAGATGTTGGATACTGGGGTATAATAAGACTTTTGAGAGAGCACAGGTTGGAGACTGTGGTGCAGAAGGACTGTTGCTGAGAGCAGATGTTGGAGACTGAGGTACAGAAGGACTGTTACAGAGAGCGAAGATTATAGACTGGGGTGCAGAATAACTGATACAGAAAGTAGAGTTTGGAGACTGGGGTGCAGAAGGACTGTTACAGAGAGCAGATTTTGTAGCCTGGGGTGCAGAAGGACAGCTGCAGAGAACAGAGTTTCGATACTGGGGTGCACAAGGGCCGTTGCAGAGAGATGAGTTTTGAGACTGAGGTTCAGAATGACTGTTACAGAGAGCAAAGTTTGGAGAACAAGGTGCAGAAGGATCTTATAGAGAGCAGATTTTGGAGACTGAGGTTCAGAATGACTGTTACATAGAGCAAAGTTTGGAGAACAAGGTGCAGAAGGATCTTATAGAGAGCAGACTTTGGAGACTGGGATGCAGAAGGATCGTTGCAGAGAGCAGAGGTTGTAGACTGGGGTGCAGAAGGCCTGTTTCAGAGAGCAGAGTTTGGAGACTGGGTTGCAGAAAACCTGTTACAGAAAGCAGATGTTGGAGACTGGGGTGCAGAAGGATTGTTACAGATAGCACAGTTTGGAGAATGGGGTTTAGAAGGATTGTTGGAGAGAGCAGAAATTTCAGATTTAGGCTGAAAAGGACTGTTGCAGAAAGCAGAGGTTGGAAATCGGTGTGCAGAAGGACCGTTATAGAGAGAAGAGTTTGGAGATTGCAGGACAGAAGGACTGTTACAGAGAGCAGAGTATGGAGACTGGGGTGCAGAAGGACCATTGCAGAGAGCAGAATTGGGAGATGTGGATGCAGAAGCATCGTTGCAGAGAGCAGAAGTTGGAGACTGAGGTGCAGAAGGATCGCTACAGAGAGCAGAGTTTGAGGACCAGTGTTCAGTAGGATAGTTTCAGAGAGCACAGGTTGGAGACTGGGGTGCTGAAGAAATGTTGCAGAGAGCAGAGGTTGGAGACTGGGGTGCAGAAGGACTGTAGCAGAGAGCAGAAGTTGGAGACTGGGGTGTAAAAGGACTGTTGCAGAGAGCAGACTTGGAGACTGGGATGCAGAAGGATCATTGCAGAGAGCAGATGTTGGATACTGGGGTATAATAAGACGTTTGCAGAGAGCAGAGGTTGAAGACTGAGGTCCAGAAGGACTGTTACAGAGAGCAGAGGTTTTAGCCTGGGGTGCAGAATAACTGATATAGAAAGAAGAGTATGGAAACTGGGGTGCAGAAGGACTGTTACTGAGAGCAGAGTGTGTAGCCTGGGTGCAGAAGGACAGCTGCAGAGAACAGAGGTTGGATACTGGGGTGCACAAAACCGTTGCAGAGTGATGAGGTTGGAGACTGAGGTGCAGAATGACTGTTACATAGAGCAAAGTTTGGAGAACGGGGTGCAGAAAGATCTTACCGAGAGCAGACGTTGGAGACTGGGATGCAGAAGGATTGATGCAGAGAGCAGAGGTTGGAGCTGGGGTGTAGAAGGACTTTTGCAGAGAGAAGAGGTTGGAGATGGGGTGCAGAAGGCCTGTTACAGAGAGCAGAGTTTAGAGACTGGGTTGCAGAAAACCTGTTACAGAGAGCAAATGTTAGAGACTGGGGTGCAGAAGGATTGTTACTGATAGCACAGTTTGGAGACTGTTGTTTAGAAGGATTGTTGCAGAGAGCAGAAGTTTCAGACTGAGGCATAGAAGGACTGTTAAAAGAGCAGAGATTGGAAATTGGGGTGCAGAAGGACCGTTATAGAGAGAAGAGATTTGAGACTGCCGTACAGAAGGACTGTTACAGAGAGCAAAGGATGGAGACTGAGGTGCAGAAGGACTATTACAGAGAGCAGAGGTTGGAGACTGAGGTGTAAAAAGATCGTTGCAGAGAGAAGAGTTTGGAGACTGAGGTGCAGAAGGACTCTTACCGAAAGCAGAAGTTGGAAATTGGGGAGCAGATTGACCGTTACAAAGAAAAGAGGTTGAAGACTGCGATACAAAAGGACTTTTACAGAGAGCAGAGTTTGGAGACTGGGTAGAAGAAGGATCGTTGCAGAGAGCAAATGCTGGAGACCGAGGTGCAGTAGGATAGTTTCAGAGAGCACAGGTTTGAGACTGGGGTGCAGAAGAAATGTTGCAGAGAGCAGAGGTTGAAGACTGGGGTGCAGAAGGACTGTAGCATAGAGCAGAGGTTGGAGATTAGGGGTGTAGAAGGACTGTTGCAGAGAGCAGACGTTGGAGACTGGGATGCAGAAAAATCGTTTCAGAGATCAGATGTTGGATACTGGGGTATAATAAGACTTTTGAGAGAGCACAGGTTGGAGACTGTGGTGCAGAAGGACTGTTGCTGAGAGCAGATGTTGGAGACTGAGGTACAGAAGGACTGTTACAGAGAGCGAAGATTATAGACTGGGGTGCAGAATAACTGATACAGAAAGTAGAGTTTGGAGACTGGGGTGCAGAAGGACTGTTACAGAGAGCAGATTTTGTAGCCTGGGGTGCAGAAGGACAGCTGCAGAGAACAGAGTTTCGATACTGGGGTGCACAAGGGCCGTTGCAGAGAGATGAGTTTTGAGACTGAGGTTCAGAATGACTGTTACAGAGAGCAAAGTTTGGAGAACAAGGTGCAGAAGGATCTTATAGAGAGCAGATTTTGGAGACTGAGGTTCAGAATGACTGTTACAGAGAGCAAAGTTTGGAGAACAAGGTGCAGAAGGATCTTATAGAGAGCAGATTTTGGAGACTGAGGTTCAGAATGACTGTTACATAGAGCAAAGTTTGGAGAACAAGGTGCAGAAGGATCTTATAGAGAGCAGACTTTGGAGACTGGGATGCAGAAGGATCGTTGCAGAGAGCAGAGGTTGTAGACTGGGGTGCAGAAGGCCTGTTTCAGAGAGCAGAGTTTGGAGACTGGGTTGCAGAAAACCTGTTACAGAAAGCAGATGTTGGAGACTGGGGTGCAGAAGGATTGTTACAGATAGCACAGTTTGGAGAATGGGGTTTAGAAGGATTGTTGGAGAGAGCAGAAATTTCAGATTTAGGCTGAAAAGGACTGTTGCAGAAAGCAGAGGTTGGAAATCGGTGTGCAGAAGGACCGTTATAGAGAGAAGAGTTTGGAGATTGCAGGACAGAAGGACTGTTACAGAGAGCAGAGTATGGAGACTGGGGTGCAGAAGGACCATTGCAGAGAGCAGAATTGGGAGATGTGGATGCAGAAGCATCGTTGCAGAGAGCAGAAGTTGGAGACTGAGGTGCAGAAGGATCGCTACAGAGAGCAGAGTTTGAGGACCAGTGTTCAGTAGGATAGTTTCAGAGAGCACAGGTTGGAGACTGGGGTGCTGAAGAAATGTTGCAGAGAGCAGAGGTTGGAGACTGGGGTGCAGAAGGACTGTAGCAGAGAGCAGAAGTTGGAGACTGGGGTGTAAAAGGACTGTTGCAGAGAGCAGACTTGGAGACTGGGATGCAGAAGGATCGTTGCAGAGAGCAGATGTTGGACACTGGGGTATAATAAGACGTTTGCAGAGAGCAGAGGTTGAAGACTGAGGTCCAGAAGGACTGTTACAGAGAGCAGAGGTTTTAGCCTGGGGTGCAGAATAACTGATATAGAAAGAAGAGTATGGAAACTGGGGTGCAGAAGGACTGTTACTGAGAGCAGAGTGTGTAGCCTGGGTGCAGAAGGACAGCTGCAGAGAACAGAGGTTGGATACTGGGGTGCACAAAACCGTTGCAGAGTGATGAGGTTGGAGACTGAGGTGCAGAATGACTGTTACATAGAGCAAAGTTTGGAGAACGGGGTGCAGAAAGATCTTACAGAGAGCAGACGTTGGAGACTGGGATGCAGAAGGATTGATGCAGAGAGCAGAGGTTGGAGACTGGGGTGTAGAAGGACTTTTGCAGAGAAAAGAGGTTGGAGATGGGGTGCAGAAGGCCTGTTACAGAGAGCAGAGTTTAGAGACTGGGTTGCAGAAAACCTGTTACAGAGAGCAAATGTTAGAGACTGGGGTGCAGAAGGATTGTTACTGATAGCACAGTTTGGAGACTGTTGTTTAGAAGGATTGTTGCAGAGAGCAGAAGTTTCAGACTGAGGCATAGAAGGACTGTTAAAAGAGCAGAGATTGGAAATTGGGGTGCAGAAGGACCGTTATAGAGAGAAGAGATTTGAGACTGCCGTACAGAAGGACTGTTACAGAGAACAGAGTTTGGAGACTGGGGTGCAGAAGGACCGTTGCAGAGAGCAGATATTAAAGACTGGGGTGCATTAGGACTGTTATAGAGAGCAGACATTGGAGACAGAGGTGAAGATCGACTTTTACAGAGAGCAGAGATTGGAGACTGGGGTGCAGAAAGACAATTACAGAGAGCAAAGAATGGAGACTGAGGTGCAGAAGGACTTTTACAGAGAGCAGAGGTTGGAGACTGATGTGCAAAAAGATCCTTGCAGAGAGAAGAGTTTGGAGACTGAGGTGCAGAACGACTGTTACCGAAAGCAGAGGTTGGAAACTGGGGAGCAGATGGACCGTTACAAAGAAAAGAGGTTGAATACTGTGATACAAAAGGACTTTTGCAGAGAGCAGAATTTGGAGACTGGGTAGAAGGATCGTTGCAGAGAGCAGATGTTGGAGACTGGGGTGCATAATGCCTTTTACAGAGAGCAGAGTTTGAAGACTGGGGTGCAGAAGGCCTGTTACAGAGAGCAGAGTTTAGAGACTGGGGTGCAGAAGGCCTGTTACAGAGAGCAGAGTTTAGAGACTGGGGTGCAGAAGACTCTTACAGAGAGCAGCGTTTGGAGAATGGGTTGCAGAAGGATCTTACACAGAGCAGAGGTTGAAGACTGGGGTGCATAAGGACTTTCACAGAGAGTAGAGCGTGGAGACTGGGGTGCAGAAGGAGTGTTACAGAGAGCAGAGTTTGGAGATTGGGGTGCACAAGAACTGTTACTGAGAGCAGAGGTTGGAGACAGGGGTGCAGAAGGACTGTTTCAGAGAGCAGAGTTTCGATACTGAGGTGCAGAAGGACTGCTACAGAGAGAAGATTTTGGAAACTTGGATGTAGAAGGACTGTTGCAGAGAGCAGAGGTTGGAGCCTGGAGAGAAGAAGGATCATTGCAGAGAGCAGATATGTGAGACTGGGTTGCATAAGGACTATTAAAGAGAGCAGAAGTTGGAGACTGTGGTACAGAAAGATCATTTCTAAGTGTAGAGGTTTAGACTGGGGTGCAGAAGGACTGTAATAGATTGCAGAACTTGGAGACTGAGGTGCAGAAGGACTTTTACAAAGAGCAGAAGTTGAATACTGGGGTGCAACAGGATTCTTACAGAGAGCAGAGGATGGAAACTGGGGTGCAGAAGGATCGTTGAAGAGAGCAGAGGTCAAAAAATGAGGTGCAGAGGGATCTCTACAGAGAGCAGAGGTTGAAGACTGGGTTGCAGCAGGACAGTTACAGAGAGCACAATTGGAGATTTGGGTGCAGAAGAAATGCTGCAGAGAGCAGAGGTTGGAGACTGGGGTGCAGAAGTACTGAAGCAGAGAGCACAGGTTGTAGACTGGGGTGTGGAAGGACTGTTGCAGAGAGCAGTTGTTAAAGACTGGGATGCAGAAGGATCATTGCAGAGAGCAGAGGTTGGAGACTGCGGTTTAGAAGGACTATTGCAGAGAGCAGATGTTGGAGACTGAGGTGCAGAAAGATCGTTGCAGAGAGAAGATGTTGGAGACTAGGGTGCAGAAGGCCTGTTACAGAGAGCAGAGTTTGGAGACTGGGGTGAAGAAGACCTGTTACAGAGAGTCTTAATTGGAGACTGGGGTGCAGAAGGATTGTCGCCGACAGCAGAGGTTTCAGACTGATGCTTAGAAGGACTCATACAGACAGCAGAGTTTGGAATCTGAGGTGCAGAAGAACTGTTACAGAAAGCAGAAGTTGGCAATTAGGGTGCAGCAGGACCGTTATAGAGAGAAGCGTTTGGAGACTGCAGTACAGAAGGTCTGTTAGAGAGAGCAGAGTTTGGAGACTTTGGTGCAGAAGGACCATTGTAGAGAGAAGATGTTGGTCTCTAGGGTGCAGAAGGACTGTTACAGAGAGCAGACATTGGAGACTGAGGTGAAGAAGGATTGATACAGAGAGCAGAGGTTGGAGACTGCGTTACAGAAGGGCCATTACAGAGAGCAAAGTTTGGAGACTGAGGTGCAGAAGAACTTTTACAGAGAGAAGAGATTGGATACTGGGGTGCAGAAGGACTGTTACAGAGAAAAGAAATTGGATAAAGTGATGCAAAAGGATCTTACAAAGAGAAACGTCTGGAGACTGGGGTGCAGAAGGACTGTTGCAGAGAGCAGAGGTTGGAGATTGAGGTTCAGAAGGATCGTTGCAGAAAAAAGAGGTTAAAGACTGATTTAGAAGACTGTTATAAAGAGCAGAGTTTCGATATTGGGGTGGAAAAGAACTGTTACAGAGAGCAGAGGTTGAACACTGGGGTGCAATAAGCCTGTTACAGAGAGCAGAGGTTTGAGACTGAGGGGCAGGACTGTTACAGAGATCAGAGGTTGGAGACTGAAGTGTAGAACGATTGTTACAAAGAGAAGAGGTTGGAGACTAGGTGTAGAAGGACTGTTACAGAGTGCAGAGTTTGGAAACTGTGATTCAGAAGGATCGTTGCAGAAATAAGAGGTTGAAGACTGAGGTGCAGAAGGATCGTTACAGAGAGCAGAGGTTGGAGACTGGGGTCAGCAAGACAGTTACAGAGAGCACAGTTTGGAAACTGGGGTGCAGAAGAAATTTTGCAGTGAGCAGAGATTGGAGACTGCAGTACAGAAGTACTGTTACAAAGAGCAGAGGGTGGAGACTGGGGTGCAGAAGGAATGTCACCTAGAGCACAGCTTGGAAACTGGGGTGGAGAAGGATGTTACAGAGAGCAGAGGCTGGAGACTGGGGTCAGAATGGCTGTTGCAGAGATCAGACGTTGGAGAGTGGGGTGCAGAAAACTCGTTGCAGAGAGAAGAGGTTAGAAACTGAGGTGCAGAAGGATCGCTACAGAGAGCAGAGTTTGGAGACCGGGGTGCAGTACAATAGTTAAAGAGAGCACAGGTTAGAGACTAGGGTGCAGAAGAATTGTTGAAGAGAGCAGAGGTTGGAGACTGGGGTGTAGAAGGACTGATGCAGAGAGCAGACGTTGGAGACTGGGATACAGAAGGATCGTTGCAGAGAGCAGATGTTGGAGACTGGGGTGTAGAAGGACTGTTGCAGAGAGCAGATGTTGGAGACTGGGATAGAGAAGGATCGTTGCAGAGAGCAGATGTTGGAGACTGGGGTGAAGAAGGACTCTTGGGGAGAGCAGAGTTTGGAGACTGAGTTGCAGAAGAACTGATACAGAGAGCAGAGGTTTCAGACTGGGGTGCAGAATAACTGATACGAAAAGTACAGTTTGGAGACTGGGGTGCAGAAGGATTGTTACAGAGAGCAGAGTTTGTAGCCTGGGGTGCATAAGGACTACTGCAGAGAACAGAGTTTGGATACTGGCGTGAAGAAGGGCCATTGCAGAGAGATGAGGTTGGAGACTGAGGTGTAGAATGACTGTTACAGAGAGCAAAGTTTGGAGAACGGGGTGGTGAAGAATCTCACAGAGAGCAGAGGTTGGAGACTGGGGTGCAGAAGGACTGTTGCAGAGAGAAGAGGTTGGAGACTGAGTTGCAGAAGAATCGTTGCAGATAGCAGATGTGGGAGACTGGGGTGCAGAAGGACTATTACAGAGAGCAGACGTTTGAGACAGAGGTGCAGAAGGATTGTTACAGAGAGCAGAAATTGTAGACTGGGGTGCAGAAGGACAAATACACAGAGCAAAGGACGGAGACTGAGGTGCAGAAGGACTTTTACAGATAGCAGAGGTTGGAGACTGAGGTGTAGAAAGATAGATGCAGAGAGAAGAGTTTGGAGACTGGGTGGAGAAGGACTGTTACCGAAAGCAGAGGTTGGCAATTGGTGAGCAGATGGACCGTTACAAAGAGAAGAGTTTGAAGACTGCGATACAAAAGGACTTTTACAGAGAACAGAGTTTGGAGACTGGGTAGAAGAAGGATCGTTGCAGAGAGCAGATGTTGGAGACTGGGGTGCAAAAAGCCTCTTACAGAGAGCAGAGTTTGAAGACTGGCGTGCAGAAGGCCTGTTACAGAGAGCAGAGTTTGGAGACTGGGGTGCAGAAGAGTCTTACAGAGAGCAGCGTTTGGCAATGGGTTGCAGAAGGATCTTACAGAGAGCAGAGGTTGGAGACTGAGGTGCAGAAGGACTTTTACAGAGAGTAGAGGGTGGAGACTGGGGTGCAGAAGGAGTGTTACAGAGAGCAGAGTTTGGAGATTGGGGTGCACAAGAACTGTTACTGAGAGCAGAGGTTGGAGACAGGGGTGCAGAAGGAGTGTTTCAGAGAGCAGAGATTCGAGACTGAGTTGCAGAAGGACTGCTACAGAGAAAAGATTTTGGAAACTGGGATGTTGAAGGACTGTTGATGAGAGCAGAGGATGGAGCCTGGGGAGAAGAAGAATCGTTTCAGAGAGTAGATGTTGGAGACTGGGGTGCATAAGGACTATTAAAGAGAGCAGAGGTTGGAGACTGTGGTTCAGAAAGATCATTTCTGAGTGCAGAGGTTTGAGACTGGGGTGCAGAAGGACTGTTATAGATTGCAGAATTTGGAGACTGAGGTGCAGAAGGACTTTTACAAAGAGGAGAAGTTGGAGACTGAGGTGCAAAAGGATTATTACAGAGAGTAGAGGATGGAGACTGGGGTACAGAAGGACTTTTTCAGAGAGCAAATGTTGGAGACTGGGGTGCAGAAGGATTGTTACAGAGAGCAGAGGTTGGATACTGGAGTTCAGAAGGAGTATTGCAGATATCAGATTTTGGGAACTGAGGTGAAGAAGAGTCGTTGCAGAGAGCAGATATTGGACACTGGGGTGAAATAGGTTCGTTGCAGAGAGCAGAATTTGGAGACTAAGGTGCAAAGGACTGTTGCAGATAGCAGAGGGTGGAGACTGGGGTGTAGAAAGACTGTAGCAGGGAAAAGAATTTGAGACAGCGGTTCTGCAGGACTGTTGCAGAGAGCAGAGTTTGGAGACTGAGATGCAGAAAGACTGTTACAGAGAGTAGAGGTTGGAGACTTAGGTACAGAAGGATTGTTACAGAGAGCAGATTTTGGTGACTGGGTTGCAGAAGAACTGTTGCAGATAGCAGAGGTAGGAGACAGGGGTGTAGAAGGACTTTTGCAGGCAGCAGAGTTTGGAGACTGCGGTGCAGATAAACTTTTGCAGAGAGCAGAGTTTGGAGACTGCAGTACAGAAGGACTGTTGAGAGGTGAGATGAAGTACAGAAGGACTGTTGAGAGGTGAGATGAAGAAGGACTGTTACAGAAAACAGAGTTTGGAGACTTAGGTGCAGAAGGATCATTGCACAGAGCAGAGTTTACAGACTGAGGTGAAGAAGGACTGTTTCAGAGAGCAGATATTGGATACTGGGGTTGAGAAAGACTTTTGCAGAGAGCTGTGGTTGGAGACTGGGTTTCAAAAGGATCGTTGCAGAGAGGAGATGTTGGAGACTGGGGTGCAAAACGATTGTTACAGAGAGGAGAGGTTCGAGAATGGGGTGCAGAAAAACAATTGCAGAGAGTAGAGTTTGGGGAATAATGTACAGAAAAATTGTTACAGAGAAGAGAAGTTGAAGACTGGGGTGCAGAAAGACTGTTGCAGAGATCAGAGGTTGGATACTGGGGTGCAGAAGGACTGTAGCAGAGAGCAGAGGTTGGAGACTGGGGTGTAGAAGGACCGTTGCAGAGAGCAGACGTTGGAGACTGGGATGCGGAAGGATCGTTTCAGAAAGCAGATGTTAGATACTGGGGTATAATAAGACGTTTGCAGAGAGCAGAGTTTAGAGACTGGGGTGCAGAAGAACTGTTGCAGAGAGCAGAGGTTGGAGACTGAGGTGCAGAAGGACTGTTACAGAGAGAAGAGATTTTTGACTGGGGTGCAGAATAACTGATACGAAAAGTAGAGTTTCAAGACTGGGGTACAGACGGACTGTTACACACAGCAGAGTTTGTAGCCTGGGGTGAAGAAGGACAGCTTCAGAGAACAGAGGTTGGATACTGGGGTACACAAGGGCCATTGCAGAGAGATAAAGTTGAAGACTAAGGTGCAGAATGACTGTTAAAGAGAGTAAAGTTTGGAGAACGGGGTGCAGAAGGATCTTACAGAGAGCAGACGTTGGAGACTGGGATGCAGAAGGATCATTGCAGAGAGCAGAGGTTGGAGACTGGGGTGTAGACGGACTTTTGCATAGAGAAGAGGTTGGAGACTGGGGTGCAGAAGGCCTATTACAGAGAGCAGAGTTTAGAGACTGGGTTGCAGAAAACCTGTTACAGAGAGCAAAATTTGGAGACTGGGGTGAAGAAGGATTGTTACAAATAGCACAGTTTGGAGACTGTTGTTTAGAAGGATTGTTGCAGAGGGCAGAAGTTTCAGACTGAGGCTTAGAAGAACTGTTACAGAGAGCAGAGGTTAGAAATTGGGGTGTAGAAGGACCGTTATAGAGAGAAGAGCTTGGAGACTGCCGTACAGAAGGACTGTTACAGAGCAGAGTTTGTAGACGGGGTGCAGAAGGACCTTTGCAGAGAGCAGATTTGAGAGACTGGTGTTCAGACGGATTGTTACAGAGAGCAGAGATTGGAGACTGGGGTGCAGAAGGACAATTACAGAGAGCAAAGAATGGAGACTGAGGTGCAGAAAGACTTTTACAGAGAGCAGAGATTGGAGACTGAGGTGTAGAAAGATCGTTGCAGAGAGAAGAATTTGGAGACTGGGGTGCAGAAGGACTTTTACAGAAAGCAGAGGTTAAAGAATGGGGTGCAAAAGGACCTTTACGAAGAGAAGAGGTTGGAGACTGCGATACAAAAGGACTTTTACAGAGAGCAGAGTTTGGAGACTGGGTAGAAGAATGATCGTTGCAGAGAGCAGATTTTGGAGACTGGGGTGCAGAAGGACTGTTACAGAGAGGACAGGTTGGAGACTGGGGTGCATAAGAAATGTTGCAGACAGCAGAGTTTGGAGACTTGGGTGCATAAAGACTTTAGCAGAGAGCAGAGTTTGGAGACTGTGGTGCAGAAGGACTGATACAGAGATCAGAGGTTGGAGACTTGGGTGCAGAAGGATTGTTGCAGTGAGCAGAGGTTGGAAACTAAGGTGGAGAAGGATTGTTACACAGAGCAGATTTTGGTTACTGGGGTGTAAAATGACTTATACAGAGAGAACATGTTGGAGACTGGGGTGCAGAAGTACTTTAGCAGAGAGCAGAGTTTGGAGACTGGGGAGCAGAAGGACTGTTGCAGAGTGCAGAGGTTGGAGACTGGGGTGCAGAAAAACTGTTGCAGAGGACAGAGTGTGGAGACTGGGGTGCATAAGAACCGTTGCAGGGAGCAGAAGGACTGTTGCAGAGAGCAGAGGTTGGAGACTGAGGTGAAGAAGGATCGTTGAAGAGAGAAGAGGTTTGACACTGGGGTGCAGAAGGACTGTTACAAAGAGCAGAGATTGGAGACTTGGGTGAAGTATGCCTGTTACAGAGAGCAGAGTTTGCAGTCTGGGGTGCAGAAGGACTTTTAACTATAGCATAATTTCGAGACTGGGTTCCAGAAGGATCTTACACAGAGCATTTTGTAGACTGAGGTTTAGAAGGACTGTTACAGAGAGCAAAGTTTGGAAACTCAGGTGCAGAATAAATTTTGCAGAGAGCAGAGTTTTCAGACTGAGTTTCAGGGAGGACTGTTTCAGAGAGCAGATGTTGGATCCTGGGGTAGAGAAGGACTGTTACAGAGAGCAGAGTTTGGAGACTGGGGGTGCAGAAGAATCATTGCAGAGAGCACAGTTTGGAGACTGGGGTGCAGGAGGCCTGTTACAGTGAGCAGAGTTTGGAGACTGGGATGCAGAAGACTGTTACAGAGAACAGCATTTGGAGAATGGGTTGCAGAAGGATCTTACAGAGAGCAGAGGTTTGAGACTGAGGTGCAGAAGGACTTTTATAGAGAGTAGAGGGTATAGACTTGGGTGCAGAAGGAGTGTTACAGAGAGCAGAGTTTGGAGATTGGGGTTCAGAAGAACTGTTACTGAGAGCAGAGGTGTGAGACAGGGGTCCAGAAAGACTGTTTCAGAGAGCAGAGTTTGGAGACTGAGGTGCAGAAGAACTGTTACAGAGAGCATATTTTGGAAACTGGGATGTAGAAGGACCATTGCAGAGAGCAGAGGTTGGAGTCTGGGGAGAAGACGGATTGTTGTAGAGAGCAGATGTTGGAGACTGGGTGCAGAAGGACTATTAAAGAGAGCAGAGGTTGGAGACTGGGGTGCAGAAGGACTGTTACAGATTGCAGAACTTGGAGACTTCAGTGCAGAATGACGTTTAAAGAGAGGAGAGTTTGGAGACTGGGTTGCAAAAGGATTCTTACAGAAAGCAGGGGATAGAGACTGGGGTGCAGAAGGATCGTTGCAGAGAGCAGAGGTTGGAGTATGAGGTGCAGAAAGATTGCTACAGAGAGCAGAGTTTGGAGACCTGGGTGCAGCAGGACAGATACAGAGAGCACAGATTGGAGACATGGGTTCAGAAGAAATTTTGCAGAGAGCAGAGGTTGTAGACTGGGGTGCTAAGTACTGTAGCTGAGTGCAGAGGTTGGAGAC
This sequence comes from Ictidomys tridecemlineatus, assembly GCF_052094955.1. Classification (NCBI taxonomy): domain Eukaryota; kingdom Metazoa; phylum Chordata; class Mammalia; order Rodentia; family Sciuridae; genus Ictidomys; species Ictidomys tridecemlineatus. The sequence goes on along the minus strand of NW_027522166.1, from coordinate 412,379 downwards.
TGGGGTGCAGAAGGCCTGTTACAGAGAGCAGAGTTTGAAGACTGGGGTGCAGAAGACCTGTTACAGAGAGCAGAATTTGGAGACTGGGGTGCAGAAGGATTGTTTCATAAAGCACATTTTGAAGACTAGGGTGCAGAAGGATTGTTGCAGACAGCAGAGGTTTCAGACAGAGGCTTAGGAGGACTGTTACAGAGAGCAGAGGTTGGAATCTGAGGTACAGAATTACTGTTACAGAAAGTAGAGGTTGGCATTTGCGGTGCAGAAGGACCGTTATAGAGAGAAGAGGTTAAAAACTGCGGTACAGAAGGACTGTTAGAAAGAGCAGAGTTTGGAGACTTTATTGCGGAAGGACCATTGTAGAGAGCAGATGTTGGAGACTAGGGTGCAGAAGGACTGTTACAGAGAGCAAAGGTTGGAGACTGAGGTGCAGAAGGACTTTTACAGAGAGCAGAGTTTGGATACTGGGGTGCAGAAGGACTGTTACAGAGAGTAAAAGTTTGAGAAAGGGATGCAAAAGAATCTTACAGAAAGCAGAGTCTGGAGACTGAGGTTCAGAAAGATCGTTTCAGAGAAAAGAGGTTGGAGACTGAGGTGCAGAAAAACTGTTAAAGAGAGCAGAGATTCGAGATTGGCTTGCAGAAGAACTGTTACAGAGAGCAGAGGTTGGAGACTGGGGTGCAGTAAGCTGTTACAGAGAGCAGAGGTTGGAGACTAGGTGTAGAAGGACTGTTGCAGAGTGCAGATGTTGGAAACTGTGGTGCAGAAGGTTCGTTGCAGAGAGCAGAGGTTGGAAACTGAGGTGCAGAAGAATCGTTACAAAGAGCAGAGGTTGGAGACTGGGGTCAGAAAGACAGTTACAGAGAGCACAGTTTGGAGACTGGGGTGCAGAAGAAATGTTGCAGTGAGCAGAGAATGAAGACTGCGGTACAGAAGTACTGTTACAAAGAGCAGAGGATGGAGAGTGGGGTGCAGAAGGAATGTTACCTAGAGCAGAGTTTGAAAACTGGGGTGCAGAAGGAGTTCACAGAGAGCAGAGACTAGAGACTGGGGTCAGAAAGACTGTTGCAGAGAGCAGACGTTGGAGGCTGGGGTGCAGAAGGATCGTTGAAGAGAGCAGAGGTTGGAGACTGAGGTGCCGAAGGATCACTACAGAGAGCAGAGTTTGGAGACCTGGGTGCAGTAGGATAGTTACAGAGAGCACAGGTTTGAGACTGGGGTGCAGAAGAAATGTAGAAGAGAGCAGAGGTTGGAGACTGGGGTGCAGAAAGACTGTAGCAGAGAGCAGAAGTAGGAGACTGTTGTGTAGAATAACTGTTGCAGAGAGCAGACGTTGGAGACTGGGGTTTAGAAGGATCGTTGCAGAGAGCAGAGGTTTCAGACTGAGGATTAGAAAGACTGTTACAGAGAGCAGAGGTTGGAGTCTCAGGTGCAGAAGGACTGATTCAGAAAGCAGAGGTTGGCAATTGGGGTGCAGAAGTACAGTTATAGAGAGAAGAGGTTGGAGAATGCGGTACAGAAGGACTGTTACAGAGAGCAGACGTTGGAGACAGAGGTGCAGAAGGACTGTTACAGAGAGGAGAGGTTGGAGACTGAGGTACAGAAGGATAGTTGCAGAGAGAAGAGTTTGGAGACTGGGGTGCAGAAGGATTGTTACCGAAAGCAGAGTTTGGCAATTGGGGAGCAGATGAACCGTTACAAAGAGAAGAGCTTAAAGACTGCGATACAAAAGGTCCATTACAGAGAGCAGAGTTTGGAGACTGGGTACAAGAAGGATCTTTGCAGAGAGCAGATGTTGGAGACTAGGGTGCAGAAGGAGTATAACAGAGATCACAGGTTGGAGACTGTGGTGAAGAAGAAATGTTGCAGAGAGCAGAGTTAGGAGACTTTGGTGCAGAAGGACTGATACAGAGAGCAGAGGTTGGAGACTGGGGTGCAGAAGGATAGTTGTTGAGAGCAGAGTTTGGAAACTAAGGTGCAGAAGGATCGTTACACAGAGCAGAGTTTGGTCACTGGGGTTCAGAAGAATTGTTGCAGAGAGCAGAGGTTGGTGACTGGGGTGCAGAAGGACTGTTACATAGAGCAGAGGTTGGAGACTGGGGTACAGAAGGACTGTTGCAGAGAGCCGAGGTTGGAGACTGAGGTTAAGAAGGATCACTGCAGAAAGAAGAGATTGGAGACTAGGGTTTAAAAGGCCTGTTACAGAGAGCAAAGATTGGAGAGCGGGGTGCAGAAGGCCTGTTACAGAGAGCAGAGTTTGCAGACTGGGGTGCAGAAGGACTGTTTCAGAAAGCAAAGGTTGGAGACTTAGATTCAGAAGAACTGTTACAGAGAGCAGAGTTTGGAGACTGGGGTGGAGAAGGACTGTTATTGACAGTAGATGTTAAAGACTGAGATGCAGAAGGACTGTTACAGAGAGCAGAGTTTGGAGACTTGGGTGCAGACGGACTGATACAGAAAGCAGATAATTGAGACTTGGGTCCAGAATGAACCTTACAGAGAGCAGAGGTTGGAGACTGCTGTACAAAAGGACTGATGCAGAGTGCAGAGGTTGGAGAATGGGATGCAGAAGGACTGTTTCAGAGAGTAGATGTTAAAGACTGGGGTGCAGAAAAACTGTTGCAGAGAGCTGAAGTTGGAGACTGGGGTGCAGAAGGATTGTTGCAGGAAGCAGAGGTTGGATACTGGGTTTAAAAAGGACTGATACAGAGATCAGAGTTTTGAGATTGGGGTGCAGAAGGATCTTACAGAGAGCAGAGGTTGGAGAATGCGGTGCAGAGAAACTGTTGCACAGAGCAGAGGTTTGAGACTGGGGTGCAGAAGGACTGTTACAGAGAGCAGAGATTGGAGACTGGGTGGCAGAAGGATCTTACATAGAGCAGAGGTTGGAGAATGCGGTGCAGAGAAACTGTTGCAAAGAGCAGAGGTTTGAGACTGGGGTGCAGAAGGACTGTTACAGAGAGCAGAGATTGGAGACTGGGTGGCAGAAGGATCTTACATAGAGCAGAGGTTGGAGACTGAGTTGTAGAAGAAATGTTACTGAGAGCAATGGTTGGTGACTGGAGTGCAGAAGAATTTTTGCAGGGAGCAGACGTTGGAGACTGACATGCTGAAGGACTCTTGCAGACAACAGAGGTTTGAGAATAGCGTGCCGAAGGACCGTTGCAGAGAGCAGATGTTGAAGACTGGGGTGCAGAAGGATTGTTATAGTGAGCAGAGGTGTTAGACTGTGGTAAAGAAGGACTGTTATGGAGATCAGAGTTAGGAGACTGGGGTGCAGAAGGATCTTTCAGAGAGAAGAGGTTGGAGACTGCGGTGCAGACGAACTGTTTCACAGAGCAGAGGTGTGAGACTGGGGTGCAGAAGGACTGTTACATTGAGCAGAGTTTGGAGACTGGGATGCAGAAAGATCTTACATATAGCAGAGGTTGGAGACTGAGGTGCAGAAGAAATGATATCCAGAGGAGAGTTTGGAGACTGGGGTGAAGAAGGACTGTTGCCGAGAACAGAGGTTGGAGACTGTCGTGCACAAGGACCGTTGCAGAGAGCAGAGGTTGGACACTGGGGTGAAAAAAGAATGTTATAGAAAGCAGAGTTAAGAAACTGGGGTGTAGAAGGATCTTACAGATTGCAGAGGATGGAGCCTGGGGTGTAGAAGGAGTGTTACAGAGAGCAGACATTGGAGACTGAGTTGCAGAATAACTGTTTCAGAAAGCAGAGTTTAGAGACTGTGGTGCACAAAGATCCTTGCAGAAAGCAGAGTTTTCAGACTGATGTACAGAAGGACTGTTGCAGAGAGCAGAGGTTTGAGACTGGGGTTCATAAGGATCGTTGCAGAGAGCAGAGGCTATAGACTGTGGTACAGTAGGTCCATTGCAGAAGTCAGTGTTTGGGAAGTGAGGTGCAGAATGATTGTTACAGAGAACAGAAGTTGGATTCTTGGGTGCAGAAGGACTGTTGCAGAGAGCAGAGATTGAAAACTGGGGTTTAGAAAGACTGTGACAGAGAGCAGAAGTTGGAGACTGGGGTGCAGAATTACTGTTAGAGAGAGCAGAGTTTGGAGACAGTGTTGCAGAAGGCTCCTACAGAGAGCAGAGGTTGGAGACTGAGGTGGAACAGGACTGTTACAGAGAGCAGACTTTGGAGACTGGGGTGCAGAAGGATCGTTGCAGAGAACCGAGTTTTCAGACTTAGGTGCAGAAGGACGGTTGGAGATTAAATATGTTGGAGACTGGGGTGCAGAAGGATCTTTGTAGAGAGCAGAGGTTTGAGATTGGGGTGCAGAAGGACTGTTACAGAGAACAGAGGTTAAAGACTGCGGTGCAGAAGGCATGTTACAGAGATCAGAGTTTGGTGAAGGGATGCAGAAGGACTGATACAGAGGGCAGACTTTAGAGACTGGGTTGCAGAAGGATCCTACAGAGAGCAGAGGTGCAGAGACTGAGGTGCAGAAGGACTGTTACAGAGAGTAGAGGTTGGAGACAGAGGTGCAGATGGACCAATGCAGAGAGCAGAGTTGGAGACAGAGGTTAAGAAGGATTGTTACAGAGAGCAGAGGTTGGAGTCTGGGGTGCAGAAGGACTGTTGCAGATAGCAGAGTTTGGAGAATTGGTTTAAGAAAGACTGTTGCAGGGAGCAGGTGTTGGAGACTTTGGTGCAGAAGGACTGTTACAGAGAGCAGAGGTTGGAGACTGGTGTTCAGAAGGACTGATACAGAAAGCAGAGGTTGGAGACTAGGGTACAGAAGGACCGTTGCAGAGAGCAGAGTTAAGAGACTGCAATAAAGGAGGACTGTTACAGAGAGCAGAGGTGGAAGAATGGTTTATAGAAGAACTGTTTCAGAGTGCAAATGTTGGAGACTGGGGTGCAGAAGAATTGTCGCAGAGATCAGAGGTTGGAGACTGAGGTGCAGAAAGAATGTTACAGAGAGCAAATTTGGATACTGGGGTGCAGAATTACTGATACAGAAAGCAGATGTTGAGACTTGGGTGCAGAGGGACCGTTACAGATAGCAGAGGTTGGAGACTGTGGTACAGAAAGACTGTTGCAGAGAGCAGAGTTTAGAGAATGGGGTGCAGAAGGACTGTTACAGAGAGCAGATGTAAGAGACTGGGGTGCAGAAGTAAGGTTGCAGAGTTCAGAGGTTGGAGACAGAGGTGCAGAAAGACTGTTACAGAGAGTATAGGTTGGAAACCGTGGTTCAGAAAGACTTATACAGAAAGCAGAAGTTTGAGACTGGGGTGCAGAAGGACCATTACAGAGAACAGAGGTTGGAGACTGCGGTACAGAAAAACTGTTACAGAGAGCAGAAGTTGGAGACTGGGGAGTAGAAGGACTGATGCAGAGAACAGATGTTGGAGACTGGGTTGCAGCAGGACCGTTGAAGAAAGCAGAGGTTGTAGACTGGGTTGGAGAAGGACTGTTGCAGAGAGCAGATGTTGGAGACTGGGGTGCATAAGGATCGTTGCAGAGAGCAGAGGTTGGAGACAGGGGTGCTGAAGGACGGTTGCAGAGAGCAGAAGTTTGATTCTGAGGTGCAGAAAAACAGTTACAGAGAGCAGAGGTTGGAGACTGAGGTGCAGAAGGATAGTTGAAGAGAGCAGAAGTTGGAGACTGAGTTGCAGAAGAATCGTTGAAGAGAGCAGAGGTGGAGACTGGGCTGCAGAAGGATCGAAACAGAAAGAAGAGGTGGGAGACTGCGGTGCAGAAGACTTTTACAGAGAGCACAGGTTGGAGACTGGGTTGCAGAAGGAATGTTTCAGAAGGTTGGAGACTGGGTTGCAGAAGGATATTACTTGGAGCAGAGTTTGGAGACTGAGATGCAGAAGGACTGTTGCAGAGATCAGATGTTGGAGACTTGGTGAAGAAGGACTGTTGCAGAGAGCAGATGTTGGAGACTGGGAATCAAAAGGATCCTTGCAGATAGCAGAGGTTGGACACTGGGGTGCAGAAGGACTGTTACACAGAGCAGAGGTTGAAGACTGAGGTGAAGAAGGACTTTTACAAAGAGCAGATGTGGGAGACAGGTGTTATGGACTGATACAGAGCAGAAGTTGAAGACTGAGGTGCAGAAGGACTGTTACACAGAGCAGACATTAGAGACTCGGGTGCAGAAGGATTATTGCAGAGATCAGAGTTTTCAGACTGAGGTACCGAAGAACTATTGCAGAGAGCACATGTTGGAGATTGGGGTGCACAAGGACTGTTGCAGCGATCAGGGGTTGGAGACTGGGGTGCAGACGGATCGTTTCAGAGAGCAGAGGTTGGACACTGGGGTGCAGAAGCACTGTTACAGAGAGTAGAGGTTGGAGACTCAGGTGCAGAAAGACCGTTGCAGAGAGCAGAGGTTGGAGACTGAGGTGCAGAAGGATTGTTACAGAGAGCAGAGGTTGGAGACTGGGGTCTAGAAAGACTGTAGTAGAGAGCAGAGGTTGGAGACTAAGGTGCAGAGGGACAGTTACACAGAGTACAGGTTGGAGACTGGGGTGCAGAAGGACTCTTACATAAAGCAGAGATTGGAGACTGGGGTGCCGAAGGACTGTTGCAGAGAACAGAGGTTGCAGACTGTGTAACATAAGGTCTGTTACAGAGGGCAGAGTTTTGAGACTGTGGTGCAAAACGACTGATACATAAAGCAGAAGTTGGATAGTGGGGTGCATAAAAAACTTTACAGAGAACAGCGGTTTGATACTGCGGTAGAGAAGGACTGTTACAGAGAGCAGAGTTTGGAGACTGGGGTGCAAAAGAACTGATGTAGAGACCAGAGGTTGGAGACTGGGGTGCTGAAGGATCGTTGGGGCGAGTAGAGTATTGAGACTGGAGTGTAGAAGGTCTGTTGCAGAGAGCATAGTTTGGAGACTGTTGTGTAGAAAAACTTTTTCAGGGAGAAGACTTCGGAGACTAAGGTCCAGAATGAACGTTGGTGGAAGCAGAGTATGGAGACTGGGGTCTAGAAATACTGTTGCACAGAGCAGAGGTTGGAGACTGGGATGTAGAAGGATTGTTTCAGAGAGCAGATGTTGGAGACTTGAGTGCAGAAGGACTGTTGCATAGAGCAGAGGTTGGAGAATGAGGTACAGAAGAACTGTAAAAGAGAGCAGATGTTGGAGATTGGGGTTCAAAAGGACTGTTGCAGCGAGCAGAGGATTGAGACTAGGGTGCAGAAGGATCGTTGCAAAGAGCAGTGTTTGGAGACTGGGGTGCAGAAGGACGGTTGCAGAAAGTAGAGTTTAGTGACTGAGGTGAAGAAGGACTGTAAAGAAAGCAGAGGTTTGTTACTGGGGTGCAGAAGGACTGATACAGAAAGCAGAGGTTGGAGACTGGGGTGACAAAGGACTGTTGCAGAGAGCAGAGTTTGGAGACTGGGGTGGAGAAGGACAGTTGCAGAGAGCAGATTTTGGAGACTTGGGTGCAGAAGGATTGGTGGTGCGAGCAGAGTATGGAGACTGGGGTGTAGAAGGACTGTTGCAGAGAACAGAGGATGGAGTCTGAGGTGCAGAAGGACCATTGCAGAAAGCAGAGGTTAGAGACTGGGTTTTAGAAGGATCCTACAGAGAGCAGAGTTTGGATACTGGGGTGTAGAAGGACTGTTGCAGAGAGGAAAGGTTGGAGATTGGGGCCCAGAAGTACTTTTGCAGAGAACACAGGATGGATTTTCAGGTGCAGAAAGACTGTTACAGAGAGCAGAGGTTGGAGACTGGTGTGAAGAATGACTGATACATTATGCAGAGTTTGGAGACTCGGGTGCAGAAGGACTGTTACAGACAGCAGAGGTTGGAGACTGCAGTACAGAAGGACTGTTACAGAGAGCAGAGGTTGAAGATTTGAGTGCAGAGAAATTGTTGCAGAGAGCGAGGTTGCAGAGTGAGGTGCAGAAGGACTGTTACAGAGAGCAAAGTTTGGTTACTGTGGTGCAGAAGGACTGAAACAGAAAGCAGAGGTTGGAGACTGGGGTGTAGAAGGACTGTTGCAGAGAGCAGAGTTTGGAGACTGGGTTGGAGAAGGACTGTTGCAGACAGCAGATATTGGAGACTGGGGTGAAGAAGGAATTTTGCAGAGAGCAGAAATTAGAGACTCGGGTGCACATGGACTATTGCAGCGAGCAGAGGTTGCAGTCTGTGGTGCAAAAGGACTCATACAGAAAGCAGAGTTTCGAGAATGTGGTGCAAAAGGACTGATACAGAAAGCAGAGTTTGGAGAATGTGGTGCAGAAAGACCCTTACAGCGAACAGAGTTTGGAGACTGCGGTACAGAAGGAGTGTTACAGAGAGCAGAGGTTTTAGACTGGGGTGCAGAGTAACTATTGTAGAGATAAGAGATTGAAGACTAGGGTGCAGAAGAACCATTGAAGAAAACAGAGGATGGAGACTGGGTTTCAGAAGGATCTTACAGCAAGCAGAGTTTGGACACTGAGGTGCATAAGGACTGTTGCAGAGAGCAGAGGTTGGAGATTGAGGCACAGTAGGACTGTTGCAGAGAACAGAGGTTGGAGTCTGAGGTGCAGAAGGACTGTTACAGAGAGCAGAGGTTGGAGACTGGAGTGCAGAATGACTGATATATAACACAGAGTTTGGAGACTCGGGTGCAGAAGGACCTTTAGAGAGAGCAGAGGTTGGAGACTGTAGTACAGAAGTACTGTTACAGAGAGCAGAGGTGGAAAACTGGGGTGAAGAAGGATTGTTGCAGAGAGCAGAGGTTGCAGAGTCAGGTGCAGACGGACTGTTACAGAGAGCAGAGTTTGGAGACTGTGGTGCAGAAGAACTGTTTTTGAGAATAAGTTTGGAGACTGCGGTGGAGAGGGACCATTGCAGAGAGCAGAGGTTGGAGACTGGGGTGCAGAAGGAATGTTACAGAGAGTAGAATTTGGAAACTGGGTTACAGAAGGATCTTCCAGAGAGCAGAGGTTGGAGACTGTGTTGTAGAGAAACTTTTGCAGAGCAGACGTTTGAGACTGAGGTGCAGAAGGATCGTTGCAGAGAGCAGATTATGGAGACTGGGGTATAAAAGACTGCTCCAGAGAGTAGAGTTTGGAGACTGGGGTTTAGAAGGACTGTTGCAGACAGCAGTTGTTGAATACTGAGGTGCAGAAGGACTGTTTCAGAGAGCAAAGTCTGGAATCAGGGGTGCAGAAGGACTGATACAGAGAGCAGAGATTGGAGACTGAGGTGCTGAAGGAATGTTACAAAGAACAGAGTTTGGAGACTGGTTTGCAGAAGGACTGATACCGAAAGCAGAGGTGAGATACTGGGTTCCAGAAGGACCGCTACATAGAGCAGAGTTTGGAGACTGCAGTACAGAAGGACTCTTACAAAGAGCAGATGATGCAGACTGTGGTGCAGAAGGACTGTTGCCGAGAACAGAAGTTGGAGACTGGGGTGCATAAGGACCATTGCTGAGAGCAGAGGATAAAAACTAATGTGCAGAAGGATTGTTTCAGAGAGCATAGGTTGGAGACTGGGGTGCAAAAGGACTGTTACAGAGAGTAGAGTTTGGAGACTTGGGTGCAGAAGGATCTTTCAAAGAGCTGAGTTTTGGTACTGGGGTACAGAAGGACTGTTGCAGAGAGCAGAGTTTGGATACTGGGGTGCATAAGGACCGTTGCTGAGAGCAGAGGATAAAGATTGATGTGCAGAAGGATCATTGCAGAGAGCAGAGGTTGATGACTGCGGTGCAGAAGGCCTCTTAAAGAGAGCAGAGTTTGGTACTGGGGAGCATTAAAATTGTAACAGAGAGCATAGTTTGAAGACTGGGTTGAAGAAGATTATTTCAGAGAGCAGAGTTTGGAGACTGAGGTTCAGAAGGACTGTTTCAGAGAGCAGAGGTTAGAGAGTTGGGTAGAGAAGGAATGTTTAAGAGAGCAGAGGTTGGAGACTGGGGTATAGAAAAACTGTTGAAGAGAGCAGATGTTGGAGATTGGGGTGCAAAAAGACTGTTGCAGAGAGCAGAGTTTGAAGAAGTAGGTGTAGAAGGACTGTTACAAAGTGCAGATGTTTGAGACTGGGGTGCAAAAGGATCGTTGTAGAGAGCAGAAATTGGAGACTGAGGTGCAGAAAGATCATTGCAGAGAGCAGAGGTTAGAGACTGGGGTGCAGAAGGATCATTACAGAGAGCAGAGTTTGGAGACTGGGGTGCAAAAAGAATGTTGCAGAGAGCAGAGGTTGGAGACTGGGGTATAGAAAAACTGTTGAAGAGAGCAGATGTTGGAGATTGGGGTGCAAAAAGACTGTTGCAGAGAGCAGAGTTTGAAGAAGTAGGTGTAGAAGCACTGTTACAAAGTGCAGATGTTTGAGACTGGGATGCAAAAGGATCGTTGTAGAGAGCAGAAATTGGAGACTGAGGTGCAGAAAGATCATTGCAGAGAGCAGAGGTTAGAGACTGGGTTGCAGAAGGATCATTACAGAGAGCAGAGTTTGGAGTCTGGGGTGCAAAAAGAATGTTGCAGAGAGCAGAGGTTGGAGACTTGGGTGCAGAAGGACTGTTGCAGAAAGCAGAGGATGAGAGACTGAGGTGCAGAAGGACTGATAGAGAAAGCAGATGTTGGAGACTGAGGTGCTGAAGGACCGTTACAAAGAGCAGAGGTTGGAGAATCCGGTACAGAAGAACTGTTACAGAGAGTAGAGTTTGGAGACTGGGGTGCAGAAGGACTGATAGAAAAAGCAGATGTTGGAGACTGGGGTGCAGAAGGCCCGTTACAGAAAGCAGAGGTTGGAGAATCCGGTACAGATGGACTCTTTCAGAGAGCAGAGGTTGGAGACAGGGTTGCAGAAGACTGTTGCAGAGAGCAGATGTTGTAGACTGAGGTGCAGAATTATTTTTACAGAGAGCAGAGTTTGGATACTGGATTGCAGAAATACTGGTACAGCAAGCAGCGGTTGGAGACTGCGTGCAGAAGGATCTTGCAGAGAGCAGAGTTCGAGACTGGGGTGCAGAAGGACTGTTGTAGAGAGCAGATGTTGGAGACTGGGGTCCAGAAGGATCCTTGCAGAGAGCAGAGTTTGGAGACTGGGGTGCACAAGGCCTTTTACAGACAGCAGAGTTTGTAGAGTGGGGTGCAGAAGGACTGCTACAGAGAGCAGAGTTTGCAGACTGGGTTTCAATAGGGTCTTACAGAGAGATGAGGTTGGAGACTGAGCTACAGGAGGACTGTTTCAGAGAGCAGAGTTTAAAGACTGGGGAGTAGAAGGATCGTTGGGGCCAGCAGATTGTGGAGATTGGGGTGTAGAAGGACTGTTGCAGAGAGCAGAGGTTGGAGACTGGGGTGTAGAAGGACTGTTGCAGAGAGCAGACGTTGGAGACTGGGGTTCAGAAGGATCATTGGGGCGAGCAGAGTATAGAGACTGGGGTTTAGAAGGACTGTTGCAGAGAGCAGAGGTTGGAGTCTGGGGTGTAGAAGGACTGTTTCAGAGAGCAGATGTTGGAGACTTATGTGCAGAAGGACTGTTTCATAGAGCAAATATAGGAGACTGAGGTACAGAAGGAGTGTTACAGAGAGCAAAGGTTGGAAACTGGTGTGCAGAAGGATCTTTGCAGAGAGCAGAGTTTCGAGAATGAGGTGCTGAATGATCGTTGTAGAGAGCACAGGTTGGAGACTGGGGTGCAGAAGAAATATTGCAGAGAGCAGTATTTGGAAACTTGGGTGCAGAAGGACTGTTGTAGAAAGCAGAGGTTGAAGACTGAGGTTCAGAAAGACTGTTACATTGAGCAGAGTTTGGAGACTGGGGTACAGAAGAAATGATAGAGAAAGAAGATGTTGTAGACTGGGGTGCAGAAGGACCATTTCAAAGAGCAATTTTTGGAGAATCCGGTACAGAAGGACAGTTACAGCAAGCAGAGTTTGGAGACTGGTTTGCAGAAATATCTTACAGAGAGCAGATATTGTAGACTGGGGGTACAAAAGGACTGTTGTAGAGAGCAGAGGTTGGAGATTGGGGTGCAGAATGATCGTTGCAGAGAGTGGAGGTTGGAGACTGGGGTTCTGAAGGCCTCTTACACAGAGCAGAGTTTAGAGACTGGGGTATAGAAGGCCTGTTAGAGAGAAGAGTTTAGAGACTGGGTGCAGAAGAACTGTTACAGAGAGCAGAGTTTGAAGACTGGGTTTCAGAAGGGTCTTACAGAGAGCAGAGTTTGGAGACTGAGGTACAGAAGAACTGTTACTAAGAGCAGCGGTAGGATACTGGGTGCAGAAAAATTATTGCAGATTGCAGAGATTTCAGACTGAGGTACAGAAGAACTGTTGCAGAGAGCAGATGTTGTAGACTGGGTTACACAAGGACTGTTACAGCGAGCACAGATATTAGACTGGGGTGTAGAAAGATCGTTGCAGAGAGAAAAGGATAGAGACTTGGGTGCAGATGGACTGACACAGAGAGCAGTGTTTGGAGACTGGGTGCAGAAGGCCCGTTACAGAGAGCAGAGTTTGGAGATTGGGGTGATGAAGGACTGTTACAGAGAGCAGAGTTTGAAGACTGGGTTGCAGAAGGATCTTACAGAGAGCAGAGTTTGGAGACTGAGGTGCAGAAGCACTGTTACAGAGAGTGGACGTTGGAGACTGAGGTGCAGAAGGACTGTTGCAGAGAGCAGAGGTTGGGAACTGAGGTGCAGAAGGATTGTTACAGAGAGCAGAGTTTGGAGACTGGGGTGCAGAAGGGCTTTTGCACAGAGCAGAGGTTTTAGACTGGGATGTAGCAGGACTGTTGCAGAGAGCAGACTTGGAGACTAAGGTGCAGAAATACAGTTACACAGTGCAGAGTTTGGTGACTGGGGTGCAGAAGGACTGATACAGAAAGCAGAGGTTGGAGACTCAGGTGCAGAAGTACCCTTAGAGAGAGAAGAGTTTGGAGAATGCAGTACAGAAGAACTGTTACAGAGAGCAGAGATTGGAGACTGGGATTGAGAATGACTGTCCAAGAGAGCAGATGTTGGACACTGGGGTGCAAAAAAACTGCTGCAGAGAGCAGAAGATGGAGACTGGGGTGAAGAAGGACTGTTGCAGAGACCAGAGATTGCACACTGAGTTGCAGAAGGTCTGATGTAGGGAACAAATGTTGGAGCCTGGGGTGAAGAAGGATTGTTTAGGCGAGCAGAGTATGGAGACAAGGGTGTAGATGGACTTTTGCAGAGAGCAGATGTTGGAGACTTGGGTGCAGAAGGACTGATGCATAGAGCAGTGATTGGAGACTGAGGTACAGAAGAATTGTTACAGAGAGCAGAGGTTGGAGACTGGAGTGCAGATGGATTATTGCAGAGAGCAGAGATTTCAGACTGACGTACAGACGAACTGTTGCAGGAAGCAGATGTTGGAGACTGGGGTTTACAAGGACTGTTGCAGCTAGCAGAGGTTTGAGTCTGGTGTGCAGAAGGATCGTTGCAGATAGCAGAGGTTGGAGACTGAGGGGCAGAAGAATCTTTGCAGAGAGCAGAGGTTCGAGACTGGAGTGCAGAAGGATCATTACAGAGAGCAGAATTTGGAGACTGGGGTGCAGAAGGACTTTTACAGAGAGCATAGGTTGGAGACTTGGGTGCAGAAGGAATGTTGCGGAGAGCAGAGCTTGGAGATTTCTTTGCAGAAGGACTGTTGCAGAAAACAGAGGTTGGAGACTGAGGTGCAGAAGGACTGTTGCAGAGAGAAGAGGTTAAAGACTGGGGTACAGAAGGACTGTTACAGAGAGGAGACGTTGGAGACTGGTTTTCAGAAGGATCTTACAGAGAAAAGAGTTTGGAGACTTAGGTGCAGAACGACTGTTACAGAGAGCAGAGATTCAAGACATAGGTGCAGAAGAATCCTTACAGAGAGCAGAGGTTGGAGACTGGGGTTGAGACAGACTTTTACAGAGAACAATGGTTTGATCCTGGGGTTAAGAAGGAATGTTGCAGAGAGCAGAGTTTGGAGACTGAGGTTCAGAATAACTGTTGCTGAGAGTAGAGGTTGGAGATTTGTGTGCAGAAGGATTGTTGCAGAGAGCAGATGTTTTAGACTTCGATGTAGAAGGACTGTTGCACAGAGTAGAGTTTGGAAATTGGGGTCTAGAAGGAGTGTAGCAGAGAGCAGAGGTTGGAGACTAAGGTGCAGATGTACAGTTACACAGAGAACAGTTTGGAGACTGAGGTGCAGAAGGACTGATACAGAAATAGAGGTTGGAGACTCGGTTGCAGAAGTACCCTTACCGAGAGCAGAGTTTGGAGAATGCAGTACAGATGGATTGTTACAGAGAGCAGAGGTTGGAGACTGGGGTGGAGAATTATTGCTGCAGAGAGCAGATGTTGGAGACTGGGGTGCAAAAGGACTGTTGCAGAGAGTAGAGGATGGATACTGTGGTGTAGAAGGACTGTTGCAGAGAGCAGAGGTTGCAGACTGAGTTGCAGAAGAACTGTTAGAGAGGGAAGAGTTTGGAGACGGTGGTGATATATGACTGATTCAGAAAGCAGAGGTTGGATACTGGGGTGCATAAGGACCCTTACAGAGAACAGAGGTTGGAGACGGCAGTACAGAAGGACTGTTACAGAGAGTCGAGGTTGAAGACTGGGGTGAAGAAGAACTTATGTAGAGAAAAAAGTTTGGAGACTGGGGTGCAGAAGGAATGTTGCGGAGAGCAGAGGTTGGAGACTTGAGTGCAGAAGGACTGTTGCAGAAAGCAGAGTTTGGAGACTGAGGTGCAGAAGGACTGTTGCAGAGAGTGGAGGTTAGAGTTTGAGGTGCAGAAGGATCATTAGAGAGAGCAGAGTTTGGAGATTGGGGTGCAGAAAGGCTTTTACAGAGAGCACATTTTGGAGACTGGGGTGCAGAAGGAATGTTGCAGAGAGCAGAGGTTGGAGACTTGGGTGCAGAAGGACTGTTGCAGAGAGAAGACGTTAAAGACTGGGGTGCAGAAGGACAGTTACAGATAGCAGACGTTGGAGACTGGGTTTCAGTACGATCTTACAGAGAAAAGAGTTTGGAGACTGCGGTGCAGAAGAACTGTTACAGAGATCAGATGTTTGAGACTGGGGTGCAGAAGGATCATTACAGAGAGCAGAGGTTGGAGACTGGGGTGCAGGCAGACTATTACTTAGAGCATAGGTTTGATACTGGGGTGCAGAAAAAATGTTGCAGAGAGCAGAGGTAGGAGACTGGGGTTCACAAGGACTCTTGCTGAAAGCAGCGGTTGAAGACTGAGGTGTAGAAGGACTGTTACAGAGATCAGAGGTTGGAATCTGGGGTGCAGAAAGACTGACAAAGAAAGAAGATGTTGGAGACTGGGGGGCAGAAGGACCGTTACAGAGAGCAGAGGTTGGAGACTCTGGTACAGAAGGACTGTTAGAGAGAGCAGAGTTTGG
Source organism: Ictidomys tridecemlineatus (assembly GCF_052094955.1). Lineage (NCBI taxonomy): Eukaryota > Metazoa > Chordata > Mammalia > Rodentia > Sciuridae > Ictidomys > Ictidomys tridecemlineatus. Next base: position 397,070 of record NW_027522166.1, on the reverse strand, counting down.
ACACTGGGGTGTAGAAGGACTGTTGCAGAAAACAGAAGTTGGAGACTGGGTTGAAGAAGGACCATTGCAGAGAGCAGAATTTGGAGACAGGTTTTAGAAGGACTGTTAAAGCGAGCAGTGGTTGGAGACTGGTGTACAGAATGATCTTACAGAAAGCAGAGGTAGGATACTGGGGTGCACAAGGACTGTTTTAGAGAAAAGAGGTAGGGGACTGGTGTGCAGAAGGATCGTTGCAGAGAGTAGAGCTTGGAGACTGGGTTTCAGAATGGTCTTACAGAGAGCAGAGGTAGAAGACAGAGGTACAGAAATACTGTTACAGAGAGCAGAGTTTGGAGACTTGGGTACAGAGGAATTGATGCAGAGAGCAGATTTTTAAGACTGAGGTACAGAAGAACTGTTGCTTAGAGCAGACGTTGGAGACTGGATTGAACAAGGAGTGTTGCAGCGAGCAGATGTTGGAGACTGGGGTTCAGAAAGATCTTACAAAGAGCAGAGGTGGAGACTGAGGTGCAGAAGCACTGATACAGAGAATAGAGGTTGGAGACTGAGGTGCGAAGGACCCTTGCAAAGAGCAGAGGTTAAAGACTGAGGTGAAGAAGGATAGTTACAGAGAGATGAGGTTGGAGACTGGGGTGCAGAAAAACTTTAGCTGAAAGCAGAGGGTAGAGACTGGGGTGTAGAAGGACTGTTGCAGAGAGTAGAGGTTGGAGATTTGGGTCCAGAAGGACTGTTACAGAGAGCAGAGTTTGGAGACTGGGGTGGAGAAGGACTGTTGAAGAGAGCAGATGCTGGAAACTGGGGTGCAAAAGGAAAGCTGCAGAGAGCAGAGAATGGAGACTGGGGTATAGAAGTATACTTGGGGCGAGCAGAGTATGGAGAATGGGGTGTAGAAAGACTGGTACAGATAGCAGAGGTTGGAGACTAGGGTTTAGAAGGACTTTTTCAGAGACCAGACGTTGGAGACTTGGGTGAAAAAGAACTGTTGCATAGAGCAGAGGATGGAGACTGAGATGCAGAAGACGGTTACAGAAAACAGAGTTTGAAGACTGGGGTGCAGAAGGACTGTAACAAAGATTAGACTTTAGAGACTGGGGTGCAGAAGGATCATTGTGGAGAGCAGAGTTTGGAGACTGGGGTTCAGAAGGATTGTTAGAGTGAGCAGCGGTTGGAGACTGTGGTGCAGAAGGACTTTTACTGAGAGCACAGGTTGGAGACTGGGGTGCAGAAGGACTTATACAGAGAGCACAGGTTGGAGACTGAAAGACTCTTACAGAGAGCAGACGTTGGAGACTGGGGTGCAGTATGACTGTTGTAGAGAACAGAGGATGGAGAGTGGTTTACAGAAGGAACATTGCAGAAAGTAGAGGTTGGAGACTGTGTTTTAGAAGGATCTTACATAGAGCAGAGTTTTGACACTGAGCTGCAGAAGGACTGTGGCAGAGAAAAGAGGTTAAAGATTGGGGCGCTTAAAAACTGTAGAATAGAGCAGAGGATTAAGTCTGAGGTGCAGAAAGACTGTTACAGAGAGCACAGTTTAGAGACTGGGATGCAGAATTACTGATACAGAAAGCAGAGTTTGGAGACTGGGGTGCAGAAGGACCCTTACTGAGAGCAGAGGTTGGAGATTGCAGTACAGAAGGACTGTTAAAGAGAGCAGAGGTTGGAGACTGGGGTGGAGAAGGACTGTTGCTGAGAGCAGAGGATGGAGACTGGGGTGCAGAAGGACTCTTGCAGAGAGCAGAGTTTGAAGATTGGTTGCAGAAGGAGTGTTTCAGAGAGCAGAGGTTGCAGAGTGAGTTGCAGAATGAAGGTTACAGAGAGCAGAGTTTGGAGACTGTGGTGCAGAAGGACTGATATATAAAGTAGAGGTGGCAGACTGGGTTGCAAAAGGACCCTTAAAGACAACAGAGGTTGGAGACTGCAGTACAGAAGTACTGTTGTAGAGAACAAGGTTGGAGACTGGGGTGCAGAGGTACCAATGCAGAGAGCAGAGGTTGGAGACTGGGGTGCAGAAGGAATGTTACAGAGAGCACAGGTTGGAGACTGAGGTGTAGAAGGAGTGTTACAGAGAGCAGAGTTTGGAGACTGAGGTGCAGAAGTACTGTTACAGAAAGCAGAGTTTGGAAATTGGGGTGTAGAAGAACCGTTACAGAGAGCAGAGTTGGAGACTGTGGTACAGAAGGACTGTTACACAGAGCAGATAGCGGAGACTGGGGAGCAGCAGGACTGTTGCAGAGGACAGAAGTTGGAGACTAGGGTGGAGAAGGAATGATACATAGAGCAGAGTTTGGAAACTGGAGTGCAGAAGGATCTTACAGAGAGCAGAGTCTAAAGACTGTGGTTCAGGAGGACTGGTTCATCAAGCAAAAGTAGGAGACTTGGGTCCAGAAGAATCGTGGCAGAGAGCAGATTTTAGAGACTGAGGTGCAGATGGACTGTTACAGAGAGCAGAGTTTTGAGACTGAGGTGCAGAAGGACAGTTAAATAGAGCAGAGTTTGGAGACTGGTGTGCAGAAGGACTGTTACAGAGAGCAGAGGTTGGAAAATGGGGTTCAGATGGATCTTACAGAGAGCAGAGTTTGGAGACTGGTGTGCAAAAGGACAGTTGCAGAGAGCAGATGTTGGAGACTGGGATGCAGAAGGACTGTTGCCGAGAGCAGAGGTTGGAGACTGGGGTGGAGAAAAATCATTGCAGAGAGAAGAGGTTGGAGACTGTGGTTCTGAAGTCCTGTTACAGAGAGCAGAGGTTGGAGACTGGGTTGCAAAATTTCTGGTACAGAAAGCAGAAGTTGGAAACTATTCTGCAGAATGACTGTTACAGAGATCAGAATTTGGAGACTGGGTTGCAGAAGGGACTTACAGAGAGCAGAGGTAGGAGACTGAGGTGCAGAAGGATCGTTGAAGAGAGCAGAGTTTTTAGACTGAGTTGCTGAAGGACTGTTGCAGAGAGCACATGTTGAAGACTGGTGTGCAGAAGGACTCTTGCAGAGAGCAAAGGTTGGAGATTGTGGTGCAGAGGAATCCTTGCAGATAGCAGAGTTTGGAGAGTGAGGTGTAGAAGGATCCTTGGAGAGAGCAGAGATTGGAGACTGGGGTGCAGAAGGATGGTAACACAGAGCAGAGGTTGAAGACTGGTGTGCAGAAGAACTGTTAAAGAGAGCAGAGTTTGGAGACTGGGTTGGAGAAGGATCCTAGAGAGAGCAGAGGTTGAAGAATCAAGTGCAGAAAGACTGATACAGATAGTAGATGTTGTTGACTGAGGTGCAGAAGTAACGTTGCAGAGTACAGATTTTGGAGACTGAGGTGCAGAAGGATTGTTACAGAGAGCAGAGGCTGGAGACTGGGGTGCAGAGGGAGTGTTGCAGATAGCGGATTTTGTAGACTAGGGTGCTGAAGGACTGTTATAGAGAGCAGAGGTTGGAGACTGGGGTGCAGAATGACTGATACAGAAAGCAGAGATTGGAGACTGGGGTGCAGAAAGACCGATACAGAGAGCAGAGGTTGGATTCTGCAGTACAGCAGGACTGTTACAGAGAACAGAGGTTGGAGACTGGGGTGCAGAAGGACTGTAAAAGAGAGCTGATGTTGGTAACTAGGGTGACGAAGGACTGTTGCAGAGAGCAGAGTTTGGAGACTGGGGTGCAGAAGAACTGTTGCGGAGAGTAGACGTTGGAGACTGGGGTGCAAAAAGACTGTTACAGAGAGCAGAGTTTAAAGACAGCGGTGCAGAAGGATCTTACAGAGAGCAGAATTTGGAGACTGAGGTGCAGAAGGACTGTTAAAGAGAGCAGAGGTTGGAGACTGAGGTGTAGATTGACTCTTAAAGAGAGCAAATGTAGGAGACTGGGGTGCAGAAGGTTCGTTTCAGACAGCAGAGTTTTCAGACTGAGATACAGAAGGAGTGTTGCAGAGAGCATATGTTGGAGACTTGGGTGCAGAAGGACTGTTGCAGAGAGAAGAAGTTGGAGACTGTGGTGTAGAAGGACTGTTACAGAGAACAGAGTTTAGAGATTCAGGTGCAAACGGACTGTTACAGGAAGCAGAGTTGGAAATTGGGATGCAGAAGGATCATTAAAGACAGCAGAGTTTGAAGACTGCGGTATAGATCTGTTACCAATAGCAGAGGTTGGAGACTGGGGTGCAAAAGGACTGTTACAGAGAGCAGAGGTTAGAGACTGAGGTGTAGAAGAAGTGTTACAGAGAGCAGAGTTTGGAGACTGAGGTGCAGAAGGACTGTTAAAGAAAGCAGAGGTTGGAAATTGGGGTGTAGGAGGATGGTTACAGAGATCAGAGGTTGGAGACTGCGGTACAGAAGGACTGTTACACAGAGAAGATCGCAGAAGGAATGTTGCCGAGGAAAGGTGTTGAAGACTGGTGTGGAGAAGGAATGTTACAGAGAGTAGAGTTTAGAAACTTGAGTGCAGAAGGATCTTACAGAGAGCAGAGGTTGGAGACTGTGGTACAGAAGGACTGTTGCACAGAGCAGAAGTATGAGACTTTGGTCCAGAATGATTATTGCAGAGAGCAGATTTTAGAGACTGAGGTCCAGATGGACTGTTACAGAGAGAAGAGTTTCGAGACTGAGGTGCAGAAGCACAGTTACAGAGAGCATAGTTTGGAGACTTGTGTGGAGAAGGACTGTTACAGAGAGCAAAGGTTGGAGACTCTGGTTCAGATGGATCTTACTGTGAGCAGAGTTTATTGACTGGGGTGCAAAAGGACTGTTGCAGAGAGCAGATGGTGGAGACTGGGATGGAAAAGAATCGTTGCAGAGAGAAGAGGTTGGAGACTGGAGTGCATAAAGATCTTAAAGAGAGCAGAGGTTGGTGACTAGGGTGCAGGACTGTTGCCAAAATCAGAGGGTGAAGACTGGGGTCGAGAAAAATCATTGCAGAGAGAAGAGGTTGGAGACTGGGGTTCTGAAGGCCTGTTACAGAACAGAGGTTCGAGACTGGGTTGTAAAATTCCTGTCACAGAGAGCAGAGGTTGAAAACTATTCTGCAGAAGGACTGTTACAGAGAGCAGAGTTTGGAGACTGGGTTTCAGAAGGGTCTAACAGAGAGCAGAGGTAGGAGACTGGTGTGCAGAAGTACTGTTACAGAGAGCAGAGTTTGGAGACTGGGTTGGAGAAGGATCCTACAGAGAGCAGAATTTTAAGAATCAGGTGCAGAAAGACTGTTACAGAGCATAGAGGTTGGAGACTGAGGTGCAGAAGAAATGTTGCAGAATACAGTGTTTGGAGACTGAGGTGCAGAAGAATTGTTACAGAGAGCTGAGGTTGGAGACTGGGGTGCAGAAGGACTGTTGCAGATAGCGGACTTTGAAAACTGGGGTGCAGAAGGACTGTTATAGAGAGAAGAGGTGGGAGACTGGGTTGCAGAAGGACTGATACAGAAAGCAGAGATTGGAGTCTGGGGTGCAGAAAGACCCTTACAGAGAGCAGAGGTTGGATTCTGCAGTACAAGAGGACTGTTACAGGAGCAGAGGTTGGAGACTGGGGTGGAGAAGGACTGTAAAATAGAGCTGATGTTGGTAACTAGGGTGGCGAAGGACTGTTGTAGAGAGCAGAGTTTGGAGACTGGGGTGCAGAAGAACTGTTGCGGAGAGCAGAGGTTGGAGACTGGGGTAAAAAAGGACTGTTACAGAGAGCAGAGGTTGGAGACAGCGGTGCAGAAGGATCTTACAGAGAGCAGAATTTGGAGACTGAGGTGCAGAAGGACTGTTGTAGAGATCAGAGGTTGGAGACTGGGGTGCAGTAGGATTATTGCAGAGAGCAGAGGTTAAAGACTGGGGTGCAGAAGGATCCTTGCAGAGAGTAGAGGTTGGAGACTTGCGTGCAGAAGGCCTGCTAACGAGAGCAGATTTGGAGAACGGCGTGCTGAAGGCCTGTTACAGAGAGGAGAGGTTGGAGACTGGGGTGCAGAAGGACTGGTACAGAGAGCAAATTTTGAAGAAAGGGTTGCTGAATAATCTTACAGAGGTTGGAGACTAAGGTGCAGGTGGACTGTTACAGAGAGCAGTGGTTGGAGACTGGGGTGCCGAAGTATCGTGGATAAGAGAGGTTTCAGACTGAGATGCAGAAGTACTGTTACTGAGAGCCGAGGTTGCAGATTGAGGTGCAGAAGGACTGTTACGGAGAGTAGAGTTTGGAGACTGAGGTGCAGAAAGACTGTTACAGAAAGCAGAGGTTGGAAATTGGAGTGCAAAAGGACCGTTAGAGAGAGCAGAGTTTGGAGACTACGGTATAGAAGGACTGTTACAAAGAGCAGAGTTGGGAGACTTGGGTGCAGAAGGACTGTTACAGAAAGCACATGTTGGAGACTGAGGTGAAGAAGGTTAGAAACAGAGAGCAGAAGTTGGAGACTGGGATTCAGAAAGACTGATACAGAAACAGAGGTTGGAGACTGGGGTGCAGAAGGATCATTACAGAGAGCAGAGTTTGGTGAATGCGGTGCAAAAGGCCTGCAACAGAGGGCAGAGTATGGAGACTGGCGTGCAGAAGGCCTGCTATAGAGAGCAGAGTTTCGAGACTGGCGTGCAGAAGGCCTGTTACAAAGAGGAGAGTTTGGAGACAGGGGTGCAGAAAAACTGTTACAGATAGCAGAATTTGGAGACTGGTTTGCTTAAGGAACTTACAGTGAGCAGATGTTGGAGACTGAGGTGCAGTTGGTCTGTTACAGAGAGCAGTGGTAGGAGACTGGGGTGCAGAAAAGCTGTTACAGAGAGCAGAGTTTGGAGACTGGTTTGCTGAAAGAACTTACAGTGAGCAGATGTTGAAGACTGAGGTGCAGTTGGACTGTTACAAGAGCAGTTGTTGGAGACTGGGGTGCAGAAGAATCATGGAGAGCACAGGTTTCAGACTGAGGTGTAGAAAGACTGTTACAGAGAGCAGAGTTTAGAGACTGACGTGCAGAAGGACTGTTAAAGAAAGCAGAGGTTGGAAATTAGGGTGCAGTAGGACCGTTACGGAGAGCAGAGGTTGGAGACTGCGGTATAGGAGGACTATAACAGAGAGAAGAGGTTGGAGACTGGGGTGCAGAAGGACTGTTACAGAAACCACATGTTTAAGACTGAGGTGCAGAAGGATAGATACCAAGAGCAGAGGTTGGAGACTGGGCTTCAGAAGGACGGATCCAAAAAGCAGAGGTTGGAGACTGGGTTGCAGAAGGACCGTTACAAAGAGCAGAGGTTGGAAACTGCGGTACATAAGGTCTGTGACAGAGAGCAGATCTCGGAGACTGGGGAGCAGAAAGACTGTTGCAGAGGACAGAGGTTTGAGACTGGGGTGGAGAAGAAATTTTACAGAGACCAGAGTTTGAAAACTGGAGTGCAGAAAGATTTTACAGAGAGCAGAGGTTGGAGACTTTATTGCAGAAGGACTGTTGCAGAGAGCAGACGTTGGAGACTGGGTTCCAGAAGGTTCGTTGCAGAGAGCAGAGTTTGGAGACTGGGGTGCAGAAGGACTGTTGCAGAGAACAGATGTTGGAGACTAGGGTGGAAAAGGACTGTTGCAGAGAGCAGATTTTAGAGACTGGGGTGCAGAAGAATTGTTACAGAGAGCAGGGGTTGGAGACTGAGGTGTGGAAGGAGTGTTACAGAGAGCAGCATTTTGAGATTTGGGTGTAGAAAGAGAACATAGGTTGGAGACTGGGGTTCAGATGGATCTTACAGAGAGCAGAGTTTGGAGACTGGGGTTCAAAATGACTGTTGCAGACAGCAGATGTTGGAGACTGGGGTGGAGAAGAATCGTTGCAGAGAGAAGAGTTTGTAGACTGGGGTGCAGAAAGCCTGTTACAAAGAGCAGAGTTTGGATACTTGGTTGCAGAAGTCCTGTTACAGAGAGCAGAAGTACGAGACTGTTGTGCAGAAGTACAGGTACAATGTGTAGAGTTTAAAGACTGGGTTTCAGAAGGATCTTACAGAGAGCAGAGTTGGGAGACTGTGGTGCAGAAGGACTGTTACAGAGAGCCGAGGTAGGAGACTGGGGTGCAGAAGGACCATGCAGAGAGGAGAGGTGTCAGACTGAGGTGCCGAAGGACTGTTACAGAGAGCAGAGGTTGGAGACTGAGGTGTAGAAGTACTGTTAGATAGAGCAGAGTTTGGAGACTGATGTGCAGAAGGACTTAAAGAAAGCAGAGGTTGGAAATTAGGGTGCAGAAGGACCGTTACAAAGACTAGATTTTGGAGACTGCGGTATAGGTAAACTGTTACAGAGAGCAGAGGTTGGAGACTAAGGTGTAGAAGGAATGTTACAGCGAGCACAGGTTGGTGACTGAGGTGCAGAAGGATAGATACAGAGAGCAGAGTGTTGAGACTGGTGATCAGAAGGACTGTTATAGAGAACAGTTTTTGGAGACTGGAGGGCAGAAGAATTGTGCAGATAGCAGAGGTGTCAGACTGAGTTTCAGAAGGACTGTTACAGAGAGCAGAGGTTGGAGACTAAGGTGTAGAAGGACTGTTACAGAGAGCAGAGTTTGGAGACTGAGGTGCAGAAGGACTGTTTCAGAAAGAAGTGGTTGAAAATTAGGGTGCAGAAGGACCGTAACAGAGACCAGAGTTTGGAGACTGTGGTATAGAAAAACTGTAAAAGAGAGCAGAGGTTGGAGACTGAGGTGCAGAATAATAGATACAGAGAGCAGAGGTTTGAGACTGGGTTTTAGAAAGATCCTACAGAGAGCAGAGTTTGGAGAGTGAAGTGCATAAGTAATGTTACAGACAGTAGAGGTTGGAGACTGAGGTCCAGAAGGACCGTTTCAGAGAACAGAGTTTGGAGACTGACGTGCAGAAGGATTGTTACAGAGAGCAGAATTTGGAGACTAGGGTGCAGAAGGACTGTCGCAGAGAGATGATGTTAGAGACTGGGGTGAAGAAGGACTGTTGCAGAGAGCAGAGGATGAAGACTGGGCTGCAGAAGGAATGTTGCAGAGAGTAGATGTTGGAGACTGAGTTGAAGGAGGACTCTTAGAGCAAAAGTTGGAGACTGGGGTGCAGAAGGACTGTTGCAGAGATCAGAGCTTGGAGACTGAGGTCAAAATTTTGTTACGTAGAGCAGTGGTTGGACACTGGGGTGCAGAAGGATCGTTGCAATAAGCAGAGCTTGAAGACAGGGGTGCAGAAGAATCTTACAGAGAACAGAAGTTGGAGAAAGAGTTGCAAAAGGACTGTTGCAAAGATCAGAGGTTGGAGACTGGGGTGCAGTAGGATCATTGCAGAGAGCAGAGGTTGGAGACTGGGGTGCAGAAGGATCGTTGCAGAGATCAGAGGTTGAAGATTGGGGTGCAGAAGGGTCGTTGCAGAGAGCAGAGTTTTAAGACTGAGGTGCAGAAGTACTGTTGCAGAGAGCAGATCTTGGTAACTAGTGTGCAGAAGGACTGTTGTAGAGAGCAGAGGTTTTAGACTAGGGTAGAAAAGTCCTGTTACAGAGAGCAGAGGTTTGAGACTCGGGTGCAGAAGGACTGTTACAGAGAGCAGAGGTTAGATACAGGTGTGTAGAAGCATCTTACAGAGAGCAGAATTTGGAGACTGAGGTGCAGATGGACTGTTGCAGAGATCAGAGGTTGGAGACTGGGGTTCAGAAGGATCGTTGCAGAGAGCACATTATGGAGACTGGGTGAAAAAGACCTTCTGCATAGAGAAGAGTTGGGAGACTGGCGTCCAGAAGGCCTGTTACAGAGAAGAGAGGTTGGAGACTGGGGTGCAGAAGGACTGTTATAGGGATCAGAGTTTGGAGACTGGGTTGCTGAAGGATCTTATGGAGAGAAGAGGTTGGAGACTGAGGTGCAAGGTGACTGTTACAGAGAGCAGTGGTTGGAGACTGGGGTTTAGAAGGAATGTTACAGAGAGCACAGGTTTGAGACTGAGGTGCAAAAGGATAGATAGAGAGAGCAGAGTTTTGAAACTGGTGATCAGAAGGACTGTTATAGAGAAAAGTGTTTAGAGTCTGGGGTGCAGAAGAATCGTGCAGAGAGCAGAGGTGTCAGACTGAGGTGCAGAAGGACTATTACAGAGAGCAGAGGTTGGAGACTGAGGTGTAGAAGGACTGTTACAGAGAGCAGAGATTGGAGACTGAGGTGCAGAAGGACTGTTACAGAAAGAAGTGGTTGGAAATTGGGGTGCAGAAAGACCGTAATAGAGACCAGAGTTTGGAGACTGCGGTATAGAAAAACTGTAACAGAGAGCAGAGGTTGGAGACTGAGGTGAAAATAATAGATACAGATAGCAGAGGTTTGAGACTGGGTTTTAGAAGGATCCTACAGAGAACAGAGGTTGGAGAGTGAAGTGCAGAAGGACTGTTACAGAGAGTAGAGGTTGGAGACTGAGGTGAAGAAGGATCGTTGCAGAGAACAGAGTTTGGAGACTGAGGTGCAGAAGGATTGTTAAAGACAGCAGAATTTGAAGACTGGGGTGCAGAAGGACTGTTGCAGAGAACAGAGGTTGGCGACTGGGGTGAAGAAGGACTGTTGCAGAGAGCAGAGGATGAAGACTGGGCTGCAGAAGGAATGTTGCAGAGAGTAGATGTTGGAGACTGAGTTGCAGAAGGACTCTTAGAGAGAGCAGAAGTTGGAGACTGGGGTGCAGAAGGACTGTTGCAGAGAGCAAAGCTTAGAGACTGAGGTGCAAAATTTTGTTACATAGAGCAGTGGTTAGACACTGGGGTGCAGAAGGATTGTTGCAATAAGCAGAGCTTGGAGACATGGGTGCAGAAGGATCTTAAAGAGAGCAGAATTTGGAGACAGAGTTGCAAAAGGACTATTGCAAAGATCAGAGGTTTGAGACTGGAGTGCAGTAGGATCATTGCAAAGAGCAGAGGTTGAAGACTGGAGTGCAGAAGGCCTGCTACAGAGAGGAGAGTTTTGAGACTGGCGTGTAGAAGGCCTGTTACAGAGAGGAGAGGTTGGAGACTGGGGTGCAGAAGGACTGTTATACAGAACAGAGTTTGGAGACTGAGTTCCTGAAGGATCTTACAGAGAGAAGATGTTGGAGACTGAGGTGCAGAAGGATAGATACATAGAGCAGAGTTTTGAGACTGAGTTTTAGAAGGATCCTACAGAGAGCAGAGGTTGGAGAGTGAAGTGCTGAAGGACTGTTACAGAGAGTATAGTTTGGAGACTGTGGTGCAGAAGGACCGTTGCAGAGAGCAGAGTTTGAAGACTGGGGTACAAAAGGACTGTTGCAGAGAGCAGAGGTTTGAGACTGGGGTGCAGAAGGACTGTTGCAGAGAGCAGAGGATGGAGACTGGCCTGCAGAAGGAATGTTGCAGAGAGCAGAGGTTAGAGACCGAGGTGCAGAAGGACTCTTAGAGAGAGCAGAAGTTGGAGACTGGGGTAGAGAAGGACTTTTGCAGAGTCCAGAGGTTGGAGACTGAGGTGCAAAATCCTGTTACATAGAGTAGAGGTTGGACCCTGGGGTGCAGAAGGATCGTTGAAATAAGCCGAGCTTGGAGACAGGGGTGCAGAAGGATCTTACAGAGAACAGAAGTTAAAGAAAGAGTTGCAAAAGGACTGTTGCAAAGATCAGAGGTTGGAGACTTGGGTGCAGTAGGATCATTGCAGAGAGCATAAGTTGGAGACCGAGATGCAGAAGGATCGTCGCAGAGAGCAGAGATTGGAGACTGGGGTGCAGAAGGTCTGCTACAGAGTGCAGACTTTTGAGACTCTCATGCAGAAGGCCTGTTACAGAGAGGAGAGGTTGGAGACTGTAATTCAGAAGGACTGTTATCGAGAGCAGAGTTTGGATACTGAGTTCCTGAAGTATCTTACAGAGAGCAGAGGTTGGAGACTGAGGTGTAGAAGGAATGTTACAGAGAGCAGAGTTTGGAGACTGAGGTGCAGAAGGACTCTTATAGAAGGAAGTGGTTGAAAATTGGGGTGCAAAAGGACCGTAAGAAAGACCAGAGTTTGGAGACTGCGGTATAGAAAAACTGTAACAGATAGCAGAGGTTGGAGACTGAGGTGCAGAAGGATAGATACAGAGAGCAGAGTTTTGAGATTGGGGTTCAGAAGGACAGATACAGAAAGCAGAGGTTGGAGAGTGAAGTGCAGAAGGACTGTTACAGAGATTTGAGTTTAGAGACTGAGGTGCAGAAGGACAGTTGCAGAGAACAGAGTTTGGAGACTGAGGTGAAGAAGGATTGTTATAGAGAGAAGAGTTTGTAGACTCGGTGCAGAAGGACTGTTGCAGAGAGCAGAGGCTGGAGACTGGGGAGCTGAAGGACTGTTGCAGAGGACAGAGTTTGAAGACTGGGGTGTTGCAGGACATTTGCAGAAAGCAGAGGTAAAAGAATGGGGTGGAGAAGGAATGTTACAGAGAGCAGAGTTTGGATACTGGAGTGCAGAAGGTTCTTACAGAGAGCAGAGGTTGGATACTTTGGTGCAGATGGACTGTTGAATAGAGCAGAGGTTGGAGACTTGGGTTGAGAAGGACTTTTGCAGAGAGCAGAGGTTAGAGACTGGTGTGCAGAAGGACTGTTGCAGAGAGCAGAGTTTGGATACTGGAGTGCAGAAGTACTGTTGCGGAGAGCAGAGGTTGGAGACTGACGTGCAAAATTCTTGTTACATAGAGCAGAGGTTGGAGACTCAGGGGCAGAAGGATTGTTACAGAGAGCAGAGTTTACAGACTGGGGTGCAGAAGGACTGTTGAAGAGAGAAGACTTTGGAGACTGGGGTGCAGACGGACTGTTGCAGAGAGCAGAGTTTGGATAGTGGGGTGCAGAAGAACTGTTACAGAGAGCAGAGATTAGATACTGAGGTGCAGAAAGACTCTTAGAGAGAGCAGAATTTTGAGACTAGGGTGCAGAAGGATTGATACAGAAAGCAGAGTTTGGAGTATGTGCTTCAGAAAGACCTTTACAGAGAGCAGAGTTTGAAGACTGCAGTATAGAAGGACTGTTGCATAGAGAAGAGGTTGGAGACTGAGGTGCAGAAGGAAAGATACAGGAAACAGACGTTGGAGACTGGGGTTCAGACAGACTGATACAGAAAGCAGAGGTTGGATACTGGGGTTCAGAAAGACTGATACAGAAAGCAGAGTTTGGAGACTGGGGTGTAGAAGGACTGTTATGGAGAGCAGAGTTTGGAGACTGGGTTGCAGAAGCACTGTTACAGATAGCACAGTTTCAAGATAGGGTTGCAGAAGGATCTTACAAGGAGCATTTTGGAGACTGAGTTTCAGAACGACTGTTTCAGAGAGCAAAGTTTGGAAACTGGGGTCCAGAAAGATTGTTTCAGTGTGCAGAGTTTTCAGACTGATGTGCAGAAAGACTGTAGTAAAGAGCAGATAAATGATCATGGGGTGCATATGGACTGTTGCAGAGAGCAGAGTTTGGAGACTGGGGTGCAGAAGAATCGTTGCAGAGAGCACAGGTTTGGGACTGGGGTGCAGAAGGCCTGTTACAGAGAGCACAGTTTGGAGACTGGGGTTTAGAAGGACTGCTACACAGAGCAGAGTTTGACGAATGGGTTTCAGAAGGATCTTACAGAGAACAGAGTTTGGAGATGGAGGTGCAGAAAGACTTTTGTAGACCATAGAGGTTGGAGACTTAGGAGCAGAAGGAGTGTTGTAGAGAGCAGAGTTTTGAGAGTAAGGTCCAGAGGATTGTTACAGAGATCAGAGTGTGGAGACTGGGGAGAAGAAGGAGTGTTACAGAGAGCAGAATTTGGAGATTGGGGTGCAGTAGAACTGTTACCTGGAGCAGAGATTAGAGACTGGGGTGCAGAAGGACTTTTGCAGAGAGCAGAGTTTGGAGACTGAGGTGCAGAAGGACTGTTACAAAGAGTAGAGTTTGGAAACTGGGGTGCAGGAAAACTGTTGCAGAGAGCAGAGGTTGGAACCTGGGGAGAAGAAGGATCGTTGCAGAGAAATGATGTTGGAGACTGGGGTGCAGAAGGACTGTTAGAGAGAGCAGAGGTTGGAGACTTAAATGCAGAAGTACCTTTACAGATTCTAGAACTTCGAGACTAAGGTGGAGTAGGACGTTTACAGAGAGGAGAGTTTGGAGACTGGGGTGCAAAAGGATTCTTACAGAGAGCAGAGTATTGAGACTGGGGTGCAGAAGGAGTTTTACAGAGTGCAGAGTTTGGATATTGGGATTCAGAAGAACTGTTACAGAGAGCAGAGGTTGGAGACTGGGGTGTAGAATGTCTCTTACAGGGAAAAGAGTTTGTAGACGGACGTGAAGATGAATTTTTAAAGAGAGCAGAGTTTGGACACTGATGTGGAGAAGGACAATTACAGAGAGCAGAGTTTGGATACTGGGGTGCAGACGGAGTGTTGCAGAGAGCAAAGTTTGGAGACTGTGGTGCAGAAGGATCGATGCAGAGAGCAGAGGTTGGAGACTGGGGTGCAGCAGGACAGTGGCAGAGAGCACTGTTTGGAGACTGGGGTGAAGAAGGACTGTAGCAGAGAGCAGAGGTTGAAGACTGGGGTGCAGAAGGATCGTTGCAGAGAGCAGAGTTTGAAGACTGGGGTGTAGAAGGACTGTTGCAGAGAAAAGAGGATGGAGACTGGGGTGCAGAAGGACTTTTTCAGAGAGCAGAGTTTGGAGACTGAGGTAAAGAAGGACTGTTACAGAGAGAAGAGTTTGGAGACATGGGTGCAGAATAACTGATATGGAAAGTAGAGTTTGGAATCTCGGGTGCAAAAGGACCATTACAGACAGCAGAGGTTGGAAACTGCAGTACAGAAGGACTGTTACAGAGAGCAATGTTTGGATTCTGGGGTGTACAAAGACTTTTGCTTAGAACATAGTTTGGAGACTGGAGTGCAGAAGGACTGTTGCAGAGAGCAGAAGTTGAAGACTGAGGTGCAGAAGTACTGTTACAGAGAACAGATATGAAAAACTGGTGTGTAAAAGGACTGTTGCAGAGAGTAGCAGTTGGAGAATGGCGTCCAGAAGGACTGTTGCCGAGAGCAGAGGTTGGAAACTGGGGTGGGGAAGAACTGCTGCAGAGAGTAGAGGTTAGAGACTGAGGTGCAGAAAAACTGTTACAGAGAGCAGACGTTGGAGACTGGGGTGCAGAAGGACTGATACAGAAAGCAGACTTTGGTGACCTGGGTGCAGAAGGACTATTGCAGAGAGCAGAGGTTGGAGACAGAGGTGGAGAAGGACTGTTTCAGAGAGCAGATGTTGGAGACTGGGGTGCAGAAGGACTGTTGTAGAGAGCAGAGATTGCAGACTGGGGTGAAGAAGGACTATTGCAGAGAGCAGAGGTTGCAGACTGAGGTATAGAAGGACTGTTACAGAGAGCAGAGTTTGGAGACTGTGGGGCAGAAGTAATGATATAGAAAGCAGAGGTTGGAGACTGGGGTGGAGAAAGACCCTTTCAGAGAGCAGAGTTTGGAGACTGGGGTGCAGAAGGACTGTTACAGAGAGCAGAGTTTGGAGACAGGGTGGAGAAAAATCGTTACAGAGGTAAGAGGTTGGGGATGGGGTGAAGAAGGCCTGTTACAAAAAGCAGAGGTTGGAGACTGAGGTACCGAAGGACTGTTGCAGACAGCAGAGGTTTGAGACTGAGGTGGAGAAGGACTGTAACAGAGAGCAGAGGTTTGAGACTGGGGTGCAGAAGGACTGATACAAAAAGCACAGTTTGGAGACTGGTGTGCACAATGACAGTTACAGAGAGCAAAGTTTGGAGACTGGGGTGATGAAGGACTGTTACAGAGAGCATATGTGGGAGACTGGGGAGCAAAAGGACTGTTTCAGAGAGCGGAGATTGGAGACTGAGGTGAAGAAGGACTGTTGCAGAAAACAGATGTTGGAGACTGGGGTGCATAAGGACCGTTGCAGAGAGCAGAGGTTTGAGACTGAGGTGCAGAAGGACTGTTGCAGAGACTATAGGTTGGAGACTGAGGTGCAGAAGTCGTGTTACAGAGAGCAGAGTTTTGAGACTCAGGTGCAGAAGGACAGTTACGGAGAGCAGATGTTAAATACAGGGTTGCAGAAGGATCTTACAGAGAGCAGAATTTGGAGACGGAGGTGCAGTTGGACACTTACAGAAAGAAGAGGTTGGAAATTGGGGTGCAGAAGGATTCTTACAGAGACTAGAGTTTGAAGATTGCGGTATAGAAAAACTGTTACAGAGAGCCGAGGTTGGAGACTGGGGTGCAGAAGGAATGTTACAGAGAGAACAGGTTGCAGACTGAGGTGCAGAAGGATAGATACAGAGAACAGAGGTTTGAGACTGGGCTTCAGAAGGACTGATACAGAAAGCAGAGTTTGGAGACTGGAGTGCAGAAAGACTGTTGCAGAGGACAGAGGTTGGAGACTTCAATGTCACAGGACACTTGCAGAAAGCAGAGGTTAAAGACTGGGTTGGAGAAGGAATGTTACAGAGAGCAGAGTTTGGAAACTGGAGTGCAGAAGAATCTTACAGAGAGCAGAGATTGGAGACTGTGTTTCAGAAGGACTATTGCAGAGAGCAGAGGTTGGAGACGGGGGTGCAGAAAAACTGTTGCAGAGAGAAGATTTTGGAGACTGGAGTGCAGTAGGACTGTTGCAGAGAGCAGCGGTTTGAGACTAAGTTGCAGAAGTCCTGTTACATAGAGCAGAGGTTGGAGACTGAGGTGCAGAATGACTGTTGCAGAGAGCAGAGTTTGGAGACTGGGATGGAGAAGGGTCTTACAGAGAGCAGAGGTAGGAGACTGAGGTGCAGAATGATCGTTGCAGAGATTAGAGTTTTCAGACTTAGTTTCAGAAGGACTGTTGCAGAGAGCAAATGTTGGAGACTGGGGATAAGAAGTACTCATTCAGAGAGCAGAGGTTGGAGACTGGTGTGAAGAAGGATCAGTGCAGAGAGCATTGTTTGGAGACTGGTGTGCAGAAAGACTGTTACAGACAGCAGAGTTTGTAAACTAGGTTGGAGAAGGTTCCTACAGAGAGAAGAGGTTGGAGAATGAGGTTGAGAAGGACTGTTGCAGAGAGTAGACTTTGGAGTCTGTGGTGCAGAAGGACTGTTACAGAGAGCAGAGTTTGGAGACAGGGCTGCAGAAGGATCTTACAGAGAGCAGAATTTGGAGACTGAGGTACAGAAGGACTCTTGCAGAGATCAGAAGTTGGAGACTGGGGTGCAGTAGGATCATTGCAAAGAGCAGTTGTTGGAGACTGGCATGCAGAAGGCTTACTATAAAAAGCAGAGTTTCGAGACTGGCTTGCAGAAGGCCTGTTAAAGAGAGGAGAGGTTGGAGACTGGGGTGCAGAGGACTTTTACAGAGAGTACAGTTTGGAGACTGGTTTGCTGAAGGAACTTACAGAGAGCAGAGGTTGGAGATTGAGGTGCACGTGGACTGTTACAGAGAGCAGTTGTTGGAGACTGGGGTGCAGAAGAATCTGGAGAGCAGAGGTTTCAGACTGAGGTGCAGAAGTACTGTTACAGAGAGCAGAGTTTGGAGACTGAGGTGTAGAAAGACTGTTACAGAGAGCAGAGTTTAGACACTGAGGAGCAAAAGGACTGTTACAGAAAGCAGAGGTTGGAAATTGGGGTGCAGAAGGACCGTTACATAGAGCAGAGTTTGGAGACTGCAGTACAGAAGGAGTGTTGCAGAGAGCAGAGTTTGTGGACTGGGGTGCAGAAGGACCGTTACAGAGGACAGACGATGGAGACTGGGGTGCCGCAGGACCCTTACAGAAAGCAGAGGTTGGAGACTGCAGTGGAAAAGGAATGTTAGACAGAGCAGATTTTGGAAACTGGAGACCAGAAAAATCTTACAGAAAGCAGATTTTAGAGACTGTGGTGCAGAAGTACTGTTGTGGAAAACAGATGATGGAGACTGGTGTCCAGAACCTTCCTTGCAGAGAGCAGAGTTTAAAGACTGGGGTCTAGAAGTACTGTTACAGAGAGCAGATGTTGGAGACTGGGGTGCAGAAGGACTGTTGCTGAGAGAAGAGGTTGGAGACTGGAGTGCAGAAGGACTGTTGTAGAAAGCAGAGGTTGGAGACTGAGGTACAGAAGGACTGTTACAGAGAGCAGCGGTTGGAGATTGGGGAGCAGAAGGACTGTTGCCGAAAGCAGAGGTTAGAGACTGAGGTGCAGAAGGACTCATAGAGAGAGCAGATGTTGGAGACTGGGCTGCAAAAGGACTGATGCAGAAAGCAGACATTGGATTATGGTGTGCAGAAAACCGGCAAGTGCACTACTGCTTCAGCCACATCCCCAGCCCAATTGTCTTTAAGATGCTCATCCATCATCCCACACTGTCACCAGACTCTTAATTGGGGTCTGATCCTAGAACGCCTCAGGTAAGAGTATAAAATATAGCCCAGGAGAGTATAAGGGTCACACCAAAATAAAAGGTAAATATTTTACTGTATTCTGTTAATAGGAGCCTTAAGAATATATAAGAGAATTTGTTTGAGTCTTCTAAACCAAAGAAGTCAGGACATATTACTGTATCATCTTGACTGCTGTCACAGGGATGTAATCACCAGAAATGTTAGGGCCAAGGATTTTCCTGAGCCACGGGGAGTGGCTATTAGACTCTCTTTGGTTGATGGACTGAAATCTGGACTCAGTGTTTGCTTAAGTTCAATGACCAATACGATTCTGGAATAATGGAGAGGATGGTGATCAGAAATAAATAAGGTGTTTTATATTGTGTTATGTGACCCCTTCGCTGGCCTCACAGCTAGATCTGGAGAAGGGTCTGGAGCACCAGCCTTCGCCAAGGCCTCGTGGACATGCGTTCAGTAGGCAGCACCAGATCCTTGTGAAACCCGCAGCCGCTGTCCTCGGCAGCCTGGGAAGACATTAACAGATGGCATCGTTGAAACGGGCTCCCTGATTTCAGTGAGAATAAGGGGACCCTGAAGTAGAAGAGGCCATGTGGTGGAGCAGTGATCAGAACATTTGAATCTGTAGAGATTTTTGATAGTGGTAAATGATCGTGGTATTTATAGATGGGAAAAAATGGGCACCCTCCTAGAATAGTGCCTGTCCCATGTAATGTGAAACTCTTCTTTTCACACTTCATTGGTGCATTGTAGTGGTCCATAATGGTGGGATTTGCTGACACATATTTGAACATGCACACAAAATAACCGTGAACTGTGGCCAAAATCATTTCAATATAAAGAAAGCAGAGTTTGTAGACTGGGGTGCACAAGGATCGTTGCAGAGAGCAGAGTTTTCAGACTGAGGTGCAGAAGGACTGTTGCAGATTGCAGATGTTGGAGACTGGGGTTCAGAATGACTGTTGCAAAGATCAGAGGTTGGAGACTGGGGTGAAGAAGGTTCGTTGCAGAGAGCAGAGTTTGGAGACTGGTATGCAGAAAGACTGTTACGGAGAGCAGAGTTTGGAGACTTGGTTGCAGAAGGATCTTACAGAAAGCAGAGTTTGGAGACTGAGGTGCAGTAGGACTTTAACAAAGAGCAGAGTTTGGAGACAGTGGTGCAGAAGGACTGATACAGAAAGCAGAGGTTGGAGACTAGGGTGCAGAAGGACCATTATAGAATGCAGAAGTTGGAGACTGTGATACAGAAGGACTGTTACAGAGAGCAGAGTTTGGAAATTGGGGAGCAGAAAGACTGTTTCTGAGAACAAAGTTTGGAGACTGGGTTGCAGCATGACCAATGAAGAAAGCAGAGGTTGGAGACTGGGTTGGAGAAAGAATGTTACAGAGGGCAGAGTTTGGAAACTGGAGTGCAGAAAGACCTTACAGAGAACAAAGGTTGGAGACTGGGGTGCAGAAGGAGTGTTAAGGAGAGGAGACGTTGGAGACTGGGGTAAAGAAGGATTGTTAAAGAGAGCAGAGGTTGGAGACTGGTTTGCAGAAGGACTGTTTCAGAAAGCAGAGTTTGGAGACTGGGGAGCAGAATGCCTGCTACAGAGATCAGAGGCTGGAGACTGGGGTGCATGAGGACGGTTGCAGGGAGCAAAGGTTGGAAATTGAGGTGCACAAAAACTGTTACAGAGAGCAGAGTTTGAAGAGTGAGGTGCAGAAGGATCGGTGACGACAGCAGAAGTTGGAGACGGAGTTGCAGAAGAATCGTTGCAGAAAGCAGAGTTGGAGACTGGGCTGCAGAAGGATCGTTAAAGAGAGCAGAGGTGGGAGACTGGGGTGCAGAAAAACTGTTACAGAGAGAACAGGTTAAACACTGGGGTGCAGAAGGAATGTTGCAGAAAGCAGAAGTTGGAGACTGGGGTGCAGAAGGACTGCTACACAGAGAAGACGTTGGAGATAGGTGTGAAGGATAATGATACAGAAAGCTGAGGAGAGAGCCTGGGGTGCAGAAGGACCGTTAAAGAGAGCAGAGGTTGGAGACTGGCGTGCAGAAGGACTGTTTCAGAGAGCAGAGTTTGGAGACTGGGGTGCAGAATGCATGCTACAGAGAGCAGAGGTTGGAGACTGGGATGCAGAAGGACTGTTATAGAGAGAAGACTTTTGAGGCTGTGTTGCAGAAGGACTCTTATAGAGAGCAGAGTTTTGAGGCTGGTTGCAGAAGGATCTTACAGAGAGCAGTGGTTGGAGACTGAAATGCAGAGAATAGAGGTTTCAGCCTGAGGTGCAGAAGGATTGTTAAAGAGAGCAGAAGATGGAGACTGAGGTGCAGAAGGAGGGTTACAGAGAGCAGAGTTTGGTGACTGAGGTGCAAAAGGACTGTTACAGAAACAAGGGTTGGAAATTAGGGTGCACAGGGACCGTTACAGAGAGCAGAGGTTGGAGACTGCGGTATACAAAGACTGTAAAAGAGAGCAGAGGTTGGAAAATATGGTACAGAAGGACTGTTACAGAGAGCAGAGGTTGGAGACTAGGGTGCAGAAAGACTGTTACACAGAGCAGAGGATGAAGACTGGGGTCTAGAAGGACTGTTGCAGACAGCACAGGTTGGAGACTTGGGTGCAGAAGGACTGTTGCAGAGAGCAGAATTTGGAGACTGAGGTTCAGAGGGACTATTACAGAGAGCAGAGTTTGGAGACTTGGGTGCAGAAGGACTGTTGCAGATAGCAGAGGTTGGAAACTGGGGTGAAGAAGGACTGTTGCAGGGAGCAGGTTTTGGGAGACATGGGTGCAGAAGTACTTTTGCAGAGAGTAGAATTTGGAAACTTAGGTGCAGAAGATTGTTGCAGATAGCAGAGGTTGGAGACTGGGGGCAGAAAGACTGATACAGAACGCAGAGTTTGGAGACATGGGTGCAGAAAGACCGTTACAGAGAGAAGAGGTTGGAGACTGCAGTACAGAAGGACTTTTACAGAGAGCAGAGGTTAAAGACTGGGGTGAAGAAGGATTGTTGCAGAGAGCAGAGGTTGCAGAGTGAGGTGCATACTGACTGTTACAGAGAGAGCAGAGTTTGGAGACTGTGGTGCAGAAGCACTGATACAGAAAGCAGAGTTTTGAGACTTGGGTGAAGAAGGACCCTTACAGAGAACAGTGGTTGAAGACTGTGGTACAGAAGAACTGTTGTTGAGAATAAGGTTGGAGACTGGGGTGCAGAGAGACCATTGCAGAGAGCAGAGGTTGAAGACTGGGGTGCAGAAGGAATGTTGCAGAGAGCAGAATTTGGAAACTAGGGTACAGAAGGATCTTCAGGAGAGAAGAGTTTGGAGACTGTGGTGTAGAAGGACTTTCTCAGAAAGCAGTTGTTGAAGACTGAGGTGCAGAAGGACTGTTTCAGAGAGCAGAGTTTGGAAACAGGGGTGCAGAAAGACTGATACCAAAAGCAGAGGTGAGATACTGGGGTCCAGAAGGAACGTTACAGAGAGCAGAGATTTGAGACTGAGGTGCAGAAGGAATGTTACAGAGAGCAGAGGTTGGAGACCGGGGTGCAGAAGGACTTATACCAAAAGCAAAAAGCAGAGGTGAGATACTGGGGTCCAGAAGGAACGTTACAGAGAGCAGAGGTTGGAGACTGCAGTACAAAAGGACTGTTACAGAGAGTAAATGATGCAGACTCTGGTGCAGAAGGACTGTTGTAGAGAACAGAAGTTGGAGACTGGGGTGCATTAGGACCATTGCTGAGAGCAGGGGATAAAGACTAATGTGCAGAAGGATTGTTACAGAGAGCATAGGTTGGAGACTGGGGTGTAGAAGGACTGTTTCAGAGAGTAGAGTTTGGAGACTGGGGTGCATAAGGACCGTTGCTTAGAGCATAGGTTAAAGACTCATGTGCAGAAGGATCGTTGCAGAGAGTAGAGGTTGATTACTGGGGTGCAGAAGGACTATTACAGAGAGAAGAGTTTGGGGACTGGTGTGAAGAAGACCTTTTACAGAGAGCAGAGTTTGTATACTGGATTGCAGAAGATTTTTCTGAGAGCAATGTTTGGAGACTGAGGTGCAGAAGGACTGTTACAGAGAGCAGATGTTGGAGAGTGGGGTGCAGAAGGACTGTTTAAGAGAGTAGAGGTTGGAGACTGGGGTAGAGAAGGGCTGTTGAAGAGAGCAGATGTTGGAGATTGGGGTGCAAAAAGACTGTTGCAGAGAGCAGAGGTTGGGGACTGAGGTGTAGAAGGACTGTTACAGAGTGCAGATGTTTGAGACTGGGGTGCAAAAGGATCGTTGCAGAGAGCAGAAGTTGGAGACTGCGGTGTAGAAAGATCATTGCAGAGAGCAGAGGTTAGAGACTGGGGTGCAGAAGCATCGTTACAGAGAGCAGAGGTTTGAGACTGGGGTGCAGAAGGACTTTTACAGAGAGCACAGGTAGGAGATTCGGGTGCAGAAGGAATGTTGCAGAGAGCAGAGTGTGGAGACGGGAGTGCAGGAGGACTGTTGCAGAAACAAGAGGTTGGAGACTGAGGTGCAGAAAGACTGTTAAAGAGAGCAGAGGTTGGAGACTGAGGTGCAGGAGGACTTATAGAGAACGCGGATGTTGGAGACTGGTGTGCAGAAAGACGGATAAAGAGAGCAGAGGTTGGAGACTCCGGTACAGAAAAACTGCTATAGAGAGCAGAGATTAAAGACTGGGGTGCAGAGCGACTGTTGAAGAGAACAGAGGTAGGAGACTAGGGTGCAGAAGCACCTTTGCAGAGAGCAGAGTTTGGAGATTGAAGTCCAGTATTATTGTTACATAGAGCAGAGTTTGGAGACTGGGTTTCAGAGAAATGTTACAGCGAGTAGAGGTTGGAGACTTGTGTGCAGAAAAATCTTACACAGAGCAGAGTTTGAAGACTGGGGTGCAGAAAGACTTTTGCAGAGAGAAGTGGTTGGAGACTGGGGTGCACAAGCATCATTACAGAGAGTAGCTGTTGGAGACTGGGGTGAAGAATGGCTCTTACAGAGAGCAGTGGTTGGAGACTGGGGTGCAGAAGGCCTGTTACAGAGAGCAGAGATTGGAGACTGGGGTGCAGGAGGAGTTTTTCTGTTAGCATAGTTTGCAGACTGGGTTTAAAAGTGTCTTTCAGAAAACAGAGGTTGGAGACTGATGTACAGCAGGACTGTTACAGAGAGCAGATTTTGGAGACTGGGGTGAAGAAGGATTGTTGCAGAGAGCAGATTTCAGACTGAGGTACAGAAGATCTTTGGCAGAGAGTAGATGTTGGAGACTGGGTGCACATGGACTGTTGCAGCAAGCATAGGTTGGAGACAGGGTGAAGATGGATTTTTGCAGAGAGCAGAGGTCGGAGACTGGGGTCCAGAAGGACAGATACAGAGAGCAGAGTTTGGAGACTGGGGTGAAGAAAGCCTGGTACAGAACAGAGCTTTGAGACTGGGGTGCATGAGGACTGTTACAGAGAGCAGAGTTTGGAGATTGGGTTGCAGAAGGATCTTACAGAGACAGAGGTTGGAGACTGAGGTGAAGAAGCACTGTTACAGAGAGAAGTGTTTGGAGACTGAGTTGCAGAAGAATCGTAGCAGAGAGCAGATCTTGGAGACTGGGGTGCAGAAAGACTGTAGCAGAGAGCAGAGGTTTTAGACTGGGTTGTAGAAGGACTGTTGCAGTTAGGAGAGGTAGGAGATTTGGATCCAGAAGGACCCTTAGAAAGAGCAGTGGTTGGAGACTGCAGTACAGAAGGACTGTTATAGAGAGCAGAAGTTGGAGACTGGGATCGAAAAGAACTGTTGCAGAGAGTAGATGTTGGAGACTATGATGCAGAAGGACTGATGCAGAGAAAAGAGGTTAGAGACTGGGGTGCAGAAGGACCGTTGAAGAGACCAAATTTTGGAGCCTGGGGTGCAGAAGAATCTTACAGTGAGCAGAGGTTGGAGTCTGAGATGCAGGAGGACTGTGATAGAGAGCAGACGTTGGAGACTGGGGTGCAGAAGGATTGTTGCAGAGAGCAGAGGTTGGACACTGGGGTGCAGAAGGACTGTAGCAGAGAGCAGAGGTTGGAGACTGAGGTGCAGAAGGACTGTTACTGAGAGCAGATTTTGGAGACTGTGTTCCAGGACTGATACAGAAAACAGATATTAGAAACTGGGTTGCAGAATGATTCTTGCAGACAGCAGAGGTTGGAGACTGGGTTGCAGAAAGACTGTTGCATAGAGCAGAGGTTGGAGACTGTGGTTCAGAAGGACTGATACAGAAAGCAGAGTTTGGAGACTGCGGTGCTGAAGGACCATTACAGAGAAGAGAGGTTGGAGACTGAGGTACAGAAAGACTGTTACAGAGAGCAGAGTTTGGAGACTGCGGTGCAGAAAGACTGTTGCAGAGAACACAGGTTGGAGACTGGGGTGCAGAAGGATCGTGGCAGAGAGCAGAGTTTTCAGACTGCGGTGCAGAAAGACTAATGTAGAGAGCAGATGTTGGAGACTGGGGTTCATAATGACTGTGGCAGAGAGAAGAGGTTGGAGACTTGTGTACATATTGACGGTTCCAGAGAGTAGATGTTGGAGACTGGGGTGCAGAAAGCCTGTTACAAAGAGCAGAGTTTGGAGAAGCGGTGCAGAAGGACTGTTACAGAGAGCAGAGTTGGAGACTGGTTTTCAAAAGGATCTTACAGAGAGTAGAGTTTGGAGACTGAGATTCAGAGTAACTGTTACAGAGAGTTGAGTTTAAAGACTGACCTGCAGAAGGACAATGGCAGAGAGCAGAGGTTGAAGACTGAGGTGCAGAAGGACTGTTAAACAGAGCAGAGGTTGGAGACTGAGGTGCAGAAGGACTGATACAGAATGCAGAGTTTTGAGACTGGGTTGCAGAAGAACCATTACAGAGAGCAGAGGTTGGCGACTTAGGTGCCAAAAGAACGTTGAAGATAGCAGAGGTTTGAGACTGGTGTGTAGGAGGATCTTACAGAGAGCAGAGGTTGGAGACTGGGATGCAGAAGGACTGTTGCAGAGAGCAGTGGTTGGAGACTGGGTTGCAAAAGGACTGTTGCAGAGAGCAAAGAGAGAGACTGAGGTTCAGAAAGACTCTTACAGAGAGCAGAGGTTGGAGACTGGGGTGCAGAACTGATACAGAAAGCAGAGGTTGGAGACTGGGGTGCAGTAGGACCGTTACAGAGAGCAGAGATTTGAGAATGGGGTACAAAAGGACTTTTACAGAGAGCAGAGATTGGAGACTGGGGAGCAGAAGGACTGTTGCAAGACAGAGGTTTAAGACAGGGTTGCAGAAGGACCATTGCAGAGAGCAGAGGTTGGAGACTGAGGTGCAGAAGGATTGTAACTGAGAGCAGAGTTTGGCGACTGCAGTGCAGAAGAACTGTTACAGAGAGTAGAGTTTGTAGACTGGGGTACAGAAGCATATTGCAGAGAGCAGAGTTTGGAACCTGGGGTTAAGAAGGACTGCTGCAAAGAGCAGAATTTGGAGACTGGGGTGTAGAAGGATTGTTATAGAGAGCAGAGGTTGAATACTGGGGTCCAGAAGGACTTGTGCATAGAGCAGTTGTTGGAGATTTGGGTGCAGAAGGAACTGTTGCAGAAAGAAAAGGTTGGAGACTGAGATGCAGAAGGACTGTTATAGAGAGCAGAGGATTAAGACAGAAGTGCAGAAGAAATGATTCAAAAAGCAGAGGTTGAATACTGGGGTACAGGAGGACCATTAGAGAGAGCAGATGTTTAAGTCTTTAGTACAGTAGGACTCTTGCAAAGAGCAGAGGTTGGAGACTGGGGTGTAGAAGGACTGTTGCAGAGAGTAGATGATGGAGACTTGGGTCCAGAAAAACTGTAGCAGAGAGCAGACGTTAGAGACTAAGGTGCATAAGGACAATTACACAGAGCAGAGGTTGGAGACTGGAGTACAGAAAGACTGATACAGAAAGCAGAGTTTGGAGATTCGGGTGCAGAAGTATCCTTACAGAGAGCAGAGCTTCGAGAATGCAGTACAGAAGGACTCTTACAGAGAGCAGAGTTTGGAAACTGGGGTGGAGATTGACTGTTGCAGATAGCAGATGTTGGAGACTGGGGTTCAGAAGAAATGTTGCAGAGAGCAGAGGATGGAGACTGGGGTGCACAAGGACTGTTGCAGAGAGAAGAGGTTGCAGAATGAGTTGCAGAAGGACTCTTACAGACGGCAGAGTTTGGAGACTGTGGTGCAAAACGACTGATACAGAAAGCAGAGTTTGGATACTAGGGTGCATAAGGACCCTTACGGAGAACAGAAGTTGGAGACTGTGGTACCGAGAGAAGAGGTTGGAGACTGGGGTGCAGATGGATTATTGCAGAGAGCAGAGTTTTCAGACTGAGGTACAGAAGAACTGTTTCAGAGAGCATATGTTGAAGACTGGGGTTCACAATGACTGTTGCAGCGAGCAGAGGTTTGAGACCGGGGTGCCAAAAGATCTTTGCAGAGAGAAGAGGTTGGACACTGAGGTGCAGAATGATCATTGCAGAGAGCAGAAGTTTGAGACCGGGGTGCCAAAAGATCTTTGCAGAGAGAAGAGGTTGGACACTGAGGTGCAGAACGATCGTTGCAGAGAGCAGAGGTTCGAGACTGGGGTGCAGAAGGATCATTACAGAGAGCAGAGTTTGGAGACTGGGGTGCAGAAGGAATGTGGCAGTGAGCAAAGGTTGGAGACTTGGGTGCAGAAGGACTGTTGCAGAAAGCAGAGGTTGGAGACTGGGGTGCAGAAGGACTTATAGAGAAAGCAGATGTTGGAGACTGGGGTGCAGAAGGACCGTTATAGAGAACTGAGGTTGGAGAATCCGGTTCAGAAGAACTGTTACAGAGAGCATAGGTTAAAAACTGGGGTGCAGAAGACTGTTGCAGAAAACAGAGGTTAGCGATTGGGGTGCAGAAGGACCGTTGCAGAGAGCAGAGGTTGGAGACTGAGGTGCAGAATTATTGTAACAGAGAGCAGAGTTTGGAGACTGGGTTGCAGAAGAACTGTTGTAGTGAGCAGCGGTTGGAGACTGGTGTGTAGAAGGATCTTGCAGAGAGCAGAGGTTGGATACTGGGGTGAAGAAAGACTGCTGCAGAGAGCAGAATTTGGAGACTGGGGTGAAGTAAGATTGTTACAGAGAGCAGAGGTTGGATACTGGGGTGCTGAAGGACTTGTGCATAGAGCAGAAGTTGGAGATTTGTGTGCAGAAAGAACTGTTGCACATAGCAGAGTTTTGAGACTGAGGTGCAGAAGTACTGTTATAGAGAGCAGAGGATTGAGACAGGGGTGGAGAAGTAATGATTTAAAAAGCAGAGGTTGAAGACTGTGGGACAGGAGGACCATTTAAGAGAGCAGAGTTTGGAGTCTTCAGTACAGAAGGACTCTTACAACGAGCAGAGGTTGGAGACTGGGGTGCAGAAGGACTGTTGCAGAGAGTAGATGATGGAGACTGGGGTCCAGAAAAACTGTACCACAGAGCAGACGTTAGAGACTAAGGTGCAGGAGTACAGTTACACAGAGCACAGTTTGAAGACTGGGGTGCAAAAAGAAAAATACAGTAAGCAGAGTTTGGAGATTCGGGTGCAGAAGTATCCTTAAAGAGAGCAGAGTTTCGAGAATGCAGTACAGAAGGACTCTTACAAAGAGCAGAGTTTGAAGACTGGCGTGGAGAATGACTGTTGCAGATAGCAGATGTTGGAGACTGGGGTTCAGAAGAAATGTTGCAGAGAGCAGAGGATGGAGACTGGGGTGCGCAAGGACTGTTGCAGAGAGCAGAGGATGCAGACTTAGTTACAGAAAAACTCTTACAGACGGCAGAGTTTGGAGACTGTGGTGCAAAACAACTTATACAGAAAGCAGAGGTTGGATACTGGGGTGCATAAGGACCCTTACGGAGAACAGAGGTTGGAGAGTGCGGCACAGAAGGACTGGTACTGAGAGAAGAGGTTGGAGACTGGGGTGCAGAAGAACTGATGTAGAGAACAGAGGTTGGAGACTGGGTGCAGACGGATCGTTGGGTTGAGCAGTGTATGGAGACTGGGGTATAGAAGGACTGTTGCAGAGAGCAGATGTTGAAGACTGGAGTGTAGAAGGACTGTTGCAGAGAGCAGACGTTGAAGACTGGGGTCCAAAAGGATCGTTTGGACTATTACAGAGAGCAGAGGTCGGAGAATGGGTTGTCAAAGGACTGTTTCAGAGAGCAGATGTTGGAGACTTGGGAGCAGAAGGACTGTTACATAGAGCAGAGATTGGAGACTGAGGTACAGAAGGACTGTTAGAGAGAGTAGAGGTTGGAGACTGGGGTGAAGATTGATTATTGCAGAGAGCAGAGTTTTTCAGACTGAGGTACAGAAGAACTGTTGCAGAGAGCAGATGTTGGAGACTGGGCTTCACAAGGACTGTTGCTGCGAGCAGAGGTTTGAGACTGGGGTGCCAAAGGATCTTTGCAGAGAGAAGAGGTTGGACACTGAGGTGCAGAAAAATCGTTGCGGAGAGCAGAGGTTCGAGACTGGGGTGCAGAATGATCATTACAGAGATCAGAGTTTGGAGACTTGGGTGCAGAAGGAATGTTGCAGTGAGCAGAGGTTGGGGAATTGGGTGCAGAAGGACTGTGGCAGAAAGCAGAGGTTTCAGACTGGGGTGCAGAAGGCTTGTTACAGAGAGCACAATTTGGAGAATGGGGTGATGAAGGACTGTTACAGAGAGCAGAATTCGGAGGCTGGGTTGCAGAAGGATCTTACAGAGAGAAGAGATTGGAGACTGAGGTGCAGAAGCACTGTTACATAGAGTAGAGGTTGGAGACTGAGGTGCAGAAGGACCGTTGCAGAGAGCAGAGGTTGGAGACTGAGGTGCAGAAGGATTGTTACAGAGAGCAGAGGTTGGAGACAGGGGTGCAGAAAGACTGATGCAGTGAGCAGATGCGTTAGACTGGGATGTACAAGGACTGCTGCAGAGAGTAGAGGTTGGAGATTGGGGTCCAGAAGGACTGTAGCAGAGAGCAGAGGTTTGAGACTAAGGTGCAGAAGGACAGTTACACAGAGCAGAGATTAGAGAATGGATTGCAGAAGGAATGACACAGAAAGCAGAGGCTGGAGACTCTGGTGCAGAAGTATCATTACAGAGAGCAGAGGTTGGAGAATGCAGTACAGAAGGACTGTTACAGAGAGCAAAGTTCGGAGAATGGGGTGCAGAATGACTGTTACAGAGAGCAGAGGTTGGTGTCTGGGTTGCAGAAGAACCGATGTAGAGAACAGAGTTTGGAGACTGGGGTGCAGAAGGACCGTTGGGGCGATCAGAATATGGAGACTTGGGTGTAGAAGGACTGTTGAAGAGAGCAGTGATTGGAGACTGAGTTACAAAAGGACTGTTACAGAGAGCAGAGTTTTGAGACTGGGGTACAGATGGATTATTGCAGAGAGCAGAGTTTTCAGACTGAGGTACAGAGGAACTGTTGCAGGAAGCAGATGTTGGAGACTGGGGTTCACAAGGACTGTTGCAGCTAGCAGAGGTTTCAGACTGGGATGAAGAAGGCCTGTTACAGAGAGCAGTGGTTGGAGACTGGGGTGCAGAAGGAATGTTACAGAGAGCAGAGTTTGCAGACTGGGTTTCAGAAGGGTCTTACAGAGAGCAGAGTTAGGAGACAGACATTCAGAAGACTGTTACAGAGAGCAGAGGTTGGAGACTGGGGTGCAGAGCGAATTTTGCAGAGAGCAGATTGTTCAGATTGAGGTACAGAAGAACTGTTGCAGAGAGCAGATGTTAAAGACTGGGGTGCAGAAGGATCGTTGCAGAGAGCAGAGTTTTGAGACTTTGTTGCAGATGGACTGATACAGACAGCAGAGGTTGGAGACTGGGGTACTGAAGGCCTGTTTCAGAGCAGAGTTTGGAGACTGGGGTGCAGAAGGATCTTACAGAGAGCAGATTTTTGAGACTGAGGTGCAGAAACACTGTTACAGAGAGTAGAGGTTCGATACTGAGGTGCAGAAGAACACTTGCAAAGAGCAGATGTTGGAGACTGAGGTGGAGAAGGATTGTTACAAAGAGAAGAGGTTGGAGACTGGGGTGCAGAAAAACTTTTGCTGAGAGCAGAGGTTTTAGACTGGGGTGCAGAGGGACTGTTACAGAGAGCAGATGTTGGAGACTGGGGTGACGCAGGACCCTTGCAGAAACCCGAAGTTTGTGACTAGGGTGGAGAAGGAATGTTAGAAAAAGAAGAGTTTGGATCCTGGACTGCAAAAAGATCTTACAGAGAGCAGAGGTTGGAGACTGTGGTGCAGAAGGACTGTTGCAGAGAGCAGACATTAGAGACTGGGGTCCTGAAAGATCGTTGCAAAGAGCAGAGTTTGCAAACTGTGATACAGAAGGCTGTTGCAGAGAGCAAACGTTGGAGACTGAGGTGCAGAAGGACTGTTACAGAGAGCAGATGTTGTAGACTGGGTTTCAGATGGATCTTAGAGAGAGAAGAGGTCGGAGACTGAGGTGCAGAAGAATTTTAACAGACTGAAGAGGTAGGAGACTGGGGTGCAGGAGGTTCGTTTCAGACAGCAGAGTTATCAGACTGTAGTGCAGAAGGACTGTTGCAGAGACCAGATGTTGGAGACTGGGGTGTAGAAGGACTGTTTCAGAGAGCAGAGGTTGGAGACTGGGGTTAAGAATGATTGTTGCAGAGAGAAGAGATTGAAGACTGGAGTGCGGAAGGAATGTTACAGAGAGCAGAGTTGGGAGACTGGGTTGGCGAAGGATCCCACTAAGAGCAGAGGTTAGAGACTGAAGTGAAGAAGTACTGTTACAGAGAGTATAGGTTGGAGACTGAGGTGCAGAAGGACGATTGCAGAGAACAGAGTTTGCAGACTGAGGTGCAGAAAGATTGTTACAGAGAGCACAGTTTGGAGACTGGGGTGCAGAAGGACTGTTGCAGAGAGTAAAGTTTGGAAACTGAAGTGAAGAAGGACTGTTTCAGAGAGCAGAGGTTTTAGACTGGGGTGCAGAAGGCCTTTTAGAGAAAGCAGAGACTCTAGTATTGGGTGCAGAAAGAACATTACAGGGAGTAGAGGTTGGAGAATGCAGTACAGAAAAACTGTTGCAGAGAGCAGAATTTAGAGACTGGGGTGCAGAAGGACTCTTGCAGAGAGCAGAGGTTGGAGACTCAGGTGCAGAAGTCCTGTTACATAGAACAGAGGTTGGAGACTGAAGTGCAAAAGGATTGTTGCAAATAGCAGATCTTGAAGACAGGGGTGCAGAAGATCTTACAGAGTGCAGAAGTTGGAAACTGGGTTGCAGAAGTATTATACAGAGAGCATAGTTGGGAGAATGAGGTGCAGAAAGACTGTTACAGGCAGAAGAGGTAGGAGACTGGGGTGCAGAAAGTTCGTTGAAGACAGCAGAGTTTTCAGACTGAGGTGCAGAAGAACTGTTGCAGAGAGCAGTTGTTGGAAATTGGGGTGCAGAAGGACTGTTGCAGAGAGCAGAGCTTGGAGACTGGGATTAAGAGGGATGGTTGCAGAGAGCAGAGGTTGGAGACTGGTGTTCAAAAAAATTGTTACAGAGAGCAGATTTTGGAGACTTGGTTTTAGAAGGATACTACAGAGAGCAAAGGTTAGTGAGTGAAGTGCAGAACGACTGTTATAAAGAGTAGAGGTTGGAGACTGGGCTGCAGAAGGACTGTTTTAGAGAGCAGTGGATGGAGACTGGGGTGCAGAAGGACTGTTGCAGAGAGCAGAGGTTTGAGACTGAGGTACGGAAGTCCTGTTACAGAGAGAAGAGTTTGGAGCCTTGCATGCAGAAGGACTGTTGCAGAGAGCAGAGGTTGGATACTGGGGTGAAGATGGATCTTACAGTGAGAAGAATTTGGAGACTGAGGTGCAGAAGGACTGTTGCGGAGATCAGAGGTAGTAGACTGGGGTGCAGTAGGAGAATTGCAGAGAGCAGAGGTTGGAGACTGGGGTGCAGAAGGATCGTTGCACAGTGCAGATTTTGGAGACTGGGGTGCAGAAGGCCTGCTACAGAGAGAAAAGTTTGGAGACTGGCGGGCAGAAGGCCTGTTATAGAGAGGAGAGTTTGGAGACTGTGGTGCCAAATGACTGTTATAGAGAGAAGAGTTTGGAGACTGGGTTGCTGAAGAATCTTACATAGAGCAGAGTTTGGAGACTAGGTGCAGGTGGACTGTTCCAGAGAGCAGTGTTTGGAGACTGGGGCAGAAGGACTGTTGCAGAGAGCAGAGGTTGGGGACTGGGGTGCAGAAAGACTGTTACAGAGAGCAGAGGTAGAAGCCTGGGGTGCAGAACGACGGATACAAAAAACAGAGTTTAGAGACTGGGGTGCAGAATGACCGTTACAGAGAATAGAGTTTGGAGACTGCGGAATAGAAGGACTGTGATAAAGAGCAGAGTTTGGAGACAGGTGTGCAGGTGGACTTTTCCAGAGAGCAGTGTTTGGAGACTGGGGTGCAGAAGGATTGTGCAGAGAGCAGAGGTGTCAGACTGAGGTGCAGAAGGACTGTTACAGAGAGCAGAGGTTGGAGACTGAGGTGTAGAAGGACTGTTACAGAGAGTAAAGTTTGGAGACTGAGGTACAAAAGAGGTGTTTGGAAATTTGGGTGCAGAAGGACCGTAACAGAGACCAGAGTTTGGAGACTGCGGTACAGAAAAACTGTAACAGAGAACAGAGTTTGCAGACTTAGGTGCAGAATAATAGATACAGAGAGCAGAGGTTTGAGACTGGGTTTTAGAAGAATGTACAGAGAGCAGAGGTCGGAGAGTGAAGTGCAGAAGGACTGTTACAGAGATTAGAGGTTGGAGACTGAGGTGCAGAAGGACCGTTGAAGAGATCAGAGGTTGGAGAATGGGGTGCAGTAGGATCATTGCAGAGAGCAGAGGTTGGAGACTGGGATGCAGAAGGATCGTTGCAGAGAGCAGAGTTTGGAGACTGGGGTGCAGAAGGCCAGATACAGAGAGGAGAGTTTGGAGACTAGGGTGCAGAAGGACTGTTATAGAGAGCAGAGTTTGGAGACTGGGTTGCTGAAGGATGTTAGAGAGCAGAGGTTAGAGACTGATGTGCAAGTGTACTGTTACAGAGAGCAGTGGTTGGAGAATGGGGTGCAGAAGGATCATGCAGAGAGCAGAGGTTTCAGTCTGAGGTGTAGAAGGATTGTTACAGAGAGCAGAGGTTGGAGACTGAGATGTAGAAGGACTGTTACAGAGAGCAGAGTTTGGAGACTGAGATGTAGAAGGACTGTTAAAGAGAGCAGAGTTTGGAGACTGCGGTTTAGGACTGTTACCAAGAGCAGAGGTTGGAGACTAGGATGCAGAAGGACTCTTACAGAGAGCACAAGATGGAGACTGAGGTGCAGAAGGATGGATACGGAGAACAGAGTTTGGAGAATGGGGTTCAGACAGGCTAATACAGAAAGCAGAGTTTGAAGACAGGGGTGTAGAAAAACCGAAACAGAGAGCAGAGGTTAGACACTGCGGTACAGAAGGACTGTTAAAGAGAGCAGATCTCGGACACTGGGGAGCAGAAAGACTGTTGCAGAGAGAATAGGTTGTAGAATGAGGTGCAGAAGGACTGTTATAGATAGCAGAGTTTGGAGACTGGGGTGCAAAAGGACTGTTACAGAGAGCAGAGTTTGGAGACAGTGGTGCAGAATGACTGTTACTGAGAGCAGAGTTTGAAGACTGGGTTCAGATTGATCTTACTGAGAGCAGAGTTTGGAGACTGGGGTGCAAAAGGACTGTTACACAGACCAGAGTTTGGAGACTGGGGTGCAGAAGGCCTGTTACACAAAGCAGAGGTTGGAGACTGGGTTGCAGAAGTCCTGTTACAGAGAGCAGAGTTTGGCGATTGTTGTGCAGAAGGACTGTTACAGAGTGCAGAGTTTAAAGACTTGGTTGCAGAAGAATCAAACAGAGGGAAGAGTTGGGAGACTTAGGTGCAGAAGGACTGTTATAGGGAGCTGAGGAAGGAGACTGGGATGCAGAAGGGTCTTTGCAGAGAGCAGAGTTTTCAGACTGAGGTAAAGAATGACTGTTGCAGAGAGCAGATTTTAGAGACTGGCGTGCAGAAGGACTGTTGCAGAGAGCAGATGTTGGTAACTAGGGTCCAGAAAGACTGTTGTAGAAAGCAGAGGTTGGAGACTGGGGTGCAGAAGGAGTGTTGCAGAGAACAGAGTTTGGAGACTCGGGTGCAGAATGACAGTTTCAGACAGCAGAGGTTAAATACAGGGGTGCCTAAGGATCTTACAGAGAGCAGAATTTGGAGACCGAGTTGCAGAAGGACTGTTGCAGATATAAGAGTTTGGAGACTGAGGTGCAGAAGGACTCTTACAGAGAGCAGAGGTTGGAAACTGGGGTACAGAAGGACTGATACAAAAAGCAGAGATTAAAATCTGGGGTGCAGAAAGACCGTTACAGAGAGAAGAGGTTGGATACTGCAGTACAGGAGGACTGTTACAGAGAGCAGTGGTTGAAGACTGGGGTGCATAAGTTCTGTAGCAGAGAGCAGATATTGGTAACTAGGGTGCAGAAGGTCTGTTGCAGAGAGCAGAGTTTTTAGACTGGGGTGCAGAATGACTCTTGCAGAGAGCAGAGGTTGGAGATTGAGGTGCAGAAGGACTGTTACAGAGAGCAGAATTTGGAGACTGAGGTGCAGAAAGACTGTTGCAGAGATCAGAGATTGGTGACTGGGGTGCAGTAGGATCATTTCAGAGAGCAAAGGTTGGAGACTGGGGTGCAGAAGGATTGTTGCAGAGAGCAGAGGATGGAGAGTGGGGTGCAGAAGGCCTGCTATAAAGAGCAGAGTTTTGAGACTGGAGTCCAGAAGGCCTGTTACAGAGAGGAAATGTTGGAGACTGAGGTGCAGAAAAACTGTTACAGAGAGCAGAGTTTGGAGACAGGTTTGCTGAAGGAACGTACAGAGAGCAGATCTTGGAGACTAAGGTGCAGGTGGACTGGTACAGAGAGCAGTGTTTGGAGACTGTGGTGCAGAAAAATCGTGGAGAGCAAAGGTTTCAGCCTGAGGTGCAGAAGTACTGTTACAGAGAGAAGAGGTTGGAGTCTGAGGTGTAGAAGGAATGTAACAGAGAGCAGAGTTTAGAGACTGACGTGCAGAAGGACTGTTACAGAAAGCACAGGTTGAAGACTGAGGTGCAGAAGGATAAATTCAAAGAGCAGTGTTTGGAGACTCGGGTTCAGAAGAACTGATTCAAAAAGCAGAGGTTGGAGAATGGGTTGCAGAAGGACTGTTACAGAGAGCAGAGGTTGGAAACTGCGGTACATAGGGTCTGTTACAGAGAGCAGATCTCGAAGACTGGGGAGCAGAAGGACTGTTGCAGAGGACAGAGGTTTGAGACTGGGGTGGAGAAGAAATTTTACAGAGAGCAGAGTTTGAAAGCTAGAGTGCAGAAGGATCTTACAGAGAACAGAGGTTGGAGACTGTATTGTCAAAGGACTGTTGCAGAGAGCAGACGTTGGAGACTGGGGTTTAGATGGTTCATTGAAGAGAGCAGAGTTTGGAGACTGGGGTGCAGAAGGACTGTTGCAGAGAGCAGATGTTGAAGATTGTGGTGGAGGAGAAGTGTTGCAGACAGCAGATTTTAGAGACTGGGGTGCAGAAGGATTGTTACAGAGAGCAGGGTTTGGAGACTTGTGTGCAGAAGGACTGTTACAGAGAGCAGCAGTTGGAGACTGAGGTTCAGATGGATGTTACAGAGAGCAGAGTTTGCAGACTGGGGTGCAAAAGGACAGTTGCAGAGAGCAGATGTTGGAGACTTGGGTGTAGACGAAATGTTGCAGAGAGAAGAGGTTGGAGACTGGGGTGCACAAGGCCTATTACAGAGAGAAGATGTTGGAGACTGAGGTGCAGAAGGACTGTTTCAGAGATGAGAGGTTGGAGACTGGGGTTTAATTGGATCATTGCAGAGAGCAGAGGTTGGAGACAGGCGTGCAGAATGATCGTTGCATAGAGCAGAGTTTGAAGACTGGCGTGCAGAAAGCCTGTTACAGAGAGGAGAGGTTGGAGACTGGGGTGCAGAAGGACTGTTATAGAGAGCAGAGTTCTGAGACTGGGTTGCTGAAGAATCTTACAGAGAGCTGTGTTTGGAGACTAGGAGCAGGTGGACTGTTACAGAGAGCATTGTTTGGAGACTGGGGTGCAGAAGGATCGTGCAGAGAGCAGAGGTGTCAGACTGAGGTGCAGAAGGACTGTTACAGAGAGCAGAGTTTGGATACTGAGGTGTAGAAGGACTGTTACAGAGAGCAGAGTTTGGAGACTGAGGTGCAGAAGGACTCTTACAGAAAGAAGTGGTTGGAAATTGGGGTGCAGAAAAACCGTAACAGAGACTAGAGTTTGGAAACTGCGGTATAGAAAAACTGTAACAGAGAGCAGAGGTTTGAGACTGAGGTGCAGAATAATAGATACAGAGAGCAGAGGTTTGAGACTGGGTTTTAGGAGGATCTACAGAGAGCAGAGGTTGGAGAGTGAAGTGCAGAAGGACTGTTACAGAGAGGAGAGGTTGGAGACTGGGGTGCCGAAGGACTGTTATAGAGAGCAAAGTTAGGAGACTGAGTTCCAGAAGGATCTTACAGACAGCAGAGGTTGGAGACTGAGGTGCAGGTGGACTGTTACAGAGAGCCGTGCTTAGAGACTGGGGTGCAGAAGGATCATGCAGGGAGCAGAGGTGTCAAACTGATGTGCAGATAGACTGTTACAGAGAGCAGACTTTGGAGACTGAGGTGCATAAGAATAGATACCGAGAGCAGAGTTTTGAGACTGGGTTTTAGAAAGATCCTACAGAGAGCAGAGGTTGGAGAGTGAAGTGCAGAAGGACTGTTACAGAGAGTAGAGGTTGGAGACTGAGGTGCAGAAGACCGTTGCAGAGAACAGAGTTTGGAGACTGAGGTGCAGAAGGCTTGTTACAGAGAGCAGAGTTTGGAGACTGGGGTGCAGAAGGATTGTTGCAGGGAGCAGAGGTTGGAGACTGGGGTGCAGAAGGACTGTTGCAGGGAGCAGAGGATGGAGACTGGGCTCCAGAAGGAATGTTGCAGAGAGCAGAGGTTGGAGACTGAGGTGCAGAAGGACTCTTAGAGAGAGCAGAAGTTGGAGACTGGGGTGCAGAAGGACTGTTGCAGAGAGCAGAGCTCGGAGACTGAGGTGCAAAAACCTGTTACATAGAGCAGAGGTTGGACACTGGGGTGCAGAAAGATCGTGTAAATAAGCAGAGCTTGGAGACAGGGGTGCAGAAAGATCTTACAGAGAGCAGAAGTTTGAAACTGAGTTGCAGAAGGACTGTTGCAGAGATCAGAGTTTGGAGACTTGGGTGCAGTAGGATCATTGCAGAGAGCAGAGTTTGGAGACTGGGGTGCAGAAGGATAGTTGGAGAGAGCAGATGTTGGAGACTGGGGTGAAGAAGGCCTGATACTGAGACTAGAGTTTTGAGAATGGCGTGCAGAAGGCCTGTTACAGAGAAAAGAGTTTGGAGACTGGGGTGCAGAAGGACTATTATAGAGAGCAGAGTTTGGAGAGGAGTTCCTGAAAAATCTTACAGAGAGCAGAGATTGGAGACTGAGGTGCAGGTGGACTGTTACAGAAAGCAGTGGTTGGAGACTGGGATGCAGAAGGACTGTTGCAGAGAGCAGAGGTTGGATACTGAGGTGCAGAAAGACTCTTAGAGAGAGCAGTATTTGGAGACAGGGTGCAGAAGGACTGACACAGAAAGCAGAGAATGGAGTCTGGGATGCAGAAAGACGTTTACAGAGAGCAGAGTTTGAAGACTGCAGTATAGTAGGACTGTTGCAGAGAGCAGAGTTTGGAGACTGAGGTGCAGAAGAATAGATACAGAGAACAGAGGTTGGAGACGGGGGTTCAGAAAGACTGATACAGAAAGCAGAGTTTGGAGACTGGGGTGTAGAAGGACATTTACAGTGATTAGAGTTTGGAGACTCAGGTGCAGAAGGACTGTTACAGGAAGCAGAGTTTTGAAATTGGGGTGCAGAAGGACTTTTACAGAGAGCAGATGTTGGAGACAGCGGTATAGGACTGTTATCCAGAGCAGATGTTGGAGACTGGGGTGCAGAAGGACTTTTACATAGAGCAAAGGTTGGAGACTGAGGTGCAGAAGGATAGATACAGAGAACACAGGTTGGAGACTGGGGTTCAGACAGAGTGATACAGAAAGCAGAGTTTGGAGACTGGGGTGTAGAAGGACCGTGATGAAGAGCAGAGGTTGTAGACTGCGGTACAGAAAGACTGTTACAGAGAGCAGATGTTCGAGACTGGGGAGCAGAAAGACTGTTGTAGAGGACAGAGTTTGGAGACTGGGTTGGAGAAGGAATGTTACAGAGAGCAAAGTTTGGAAACTGGTGTGCAGATAGATCTTACAGAGAGCAGAGGTTGGAGACTGTGGTGCAGAAGAACTGTTGCAGAGAGAAGATATTGGAGACTGGGGTCCAGAAGGATAGTTGTAGAGAGCAGAGTTTGGAGACTGGGGTGAAGAAGGACTGTTACTGAGAGCAGAGTTTGGAGACTGATGTGCGGCAGGACTGTTGCAGAGATCAGATGTTGGAGACTGGGGTGGAGAAAAATCATTGCAGAGAGAAGAGGTTGGAGACTTTTGTGCAGAAGGACTATTACAGAGTGCAGAGTTTAACGACTTGGTTGCAAAAGGATCTTACAGAGAGCAGAGTTTGAGACTGAGGTGCAGAAGGACTGTTAGAGAGAGCAGAGGTAGGAGAGTGAGGTGCAGAAGAACTGTTACAGAGAGCAGAGTTTGGATACAGCGGTGCAGAAGCATCTTACAGAGAGAAGTATTTGGAGACTTAGGTGCAGAAGGACTGTTGCAGAGATCACAGGTTGGAGAGTGGGGTGCAGTGGGATCATTGCGGAGAGCTGATGTTGGAAACTGAGTTTCAGAAGGATCGTTGCAGAGAGCAGATTTTGGAGACTGGTTTGCAGAAGGCCTGCTTCAGAGAGAAGAGTTTGGAGACTGGCTTGCAGAAGGCCTGTTACAGAGAGAAGAGGTTGGAGACTGAGGTGCACGTGGACTGTTACAGAGAGCAGTGTTTGAAGACTGGGGTGCAGAAGGATCGTGCAGAGATCAGAGGTTTGAGTCTGAGGTGCAGGTGGACTGTTACAGAGAGCAGAGGTTGGAGACTGAGGTGCACGTGGACTGTTACAGAGAGCAGTGTTTGGTGACTGGGTTCCTGAAGGATCTTACAGAGAGCAGAAGTTGGAAACTGAGGTTCAGGTGTACTGTTACAGAGAGCAGAGGTTTGAGACTGAGGTGTAGAAGGACTGTTACAGAGAAGAGAATTTGGAAACTCAGGTACAGAAGGACTGTTACAGAAAGCAGAGGTTCGAAATTGGGCTGCAGAAGGACCATTACAGAGAGTGGAGACTGCGGTATAGCTCTGTTACTGGGAGCAGAAGTTGGAGATTGGGCTTCAGAAGGACTCTTACATAGAGCACAGTTTGGAGACTGAGGTGCAAAAGGATAGATACAGAGAACAGAGGTTGGAGAGTGGGGTTTGGACAGACTGATACAGAAAGCACAGATGGAGACTGGGGTGTAGAAGGATCGTTACAAAGAGCAGAGGGTGGAGACTGCGGTAGAGAAGGACTGTTTCAGAGAGCAGATCTCAGAGTCTGGGGAGCAGAAAAACTGTTGCAGAGGACAGAGGTTGGAGACTGGGTGGAGACGAAATTTTACAGAGAGCAGAGTTGGGAAACTGGAGTGCAGAAAGATCTTACAGAGAGCAGAGGTTGGAGACTGTGGTGCAGAAGGACTGTTGCAAAGAGCAGACATTGGAGTCTTGGTTCCAGAAGGATAGTTCAAGTGGGCAAATTTTAGAAACTGGGGTGCAGGAGGACTTTTACACAGAGTAGAGGTTGAAGACTGAGGTACAGAAGGACTGTTAGATAGAGCAGAGTTTGGAGACTTGGGTTCAGAAGGACTGTTACAGACAGTAGAGTTTGGAGACTAGGGTTCAGATGGATCTTACAGAGAGCAGAGTTTGGAGACTGGAGTTCAAAAGGACTGTTGCAGAGACCAGATGTTGGAGACTGGGGTGGAGAAGAATTGTTGCAGAGAGCCGAGGTTGGAGACTGGGGTGCAGAAGGATCTTTGCAGAGAGCAGATTTTGGAGACTGGGGTGCAGAAGGCCTGCTACAGAGAGAAGACTTTGGAGACTGGCGTGCAGAAGGCCTGTTACAGAGAAGAGATGTGGAAGACTGGGGTGCAGAAGGACAGTTATAGAGAGCAGAGTTTGGAGACTGGGTTGCTGAAGGTTCTCACAGAGAGAAGAGGTTGTAGACTGAGGTGCAGGTGGACTGTTACAGAGTGCAGAGTTTAGAGACTGAGGTTCAGAAGGACTGTTACAGAAAGCAGAGGTTTGAAATTGGGGTGCAGATGGACCGTTACAGAGACCAGAAGTTGGAGACTGCAGTATAGAAAAACTGTTACAGAGAGCAGAGTTTGGAGACTGGGCTGCAGAAGGAATGTTACAGAGAGCACAGGTTGGAGACTGAAGTGCAGAAGGATAAATACAGAAAACAGAGGGTTGAGACTGAGGTTCAAAAGGACTGATACAGAAAGCAGAGTTTGGAGACTGGGGTGCTTAAAGACCATTACGGAGAGCAGAGGTAGGAGACTGGGGAGCACAATGACTGTTGCAGAGGACAGAGGTTGGAGACTGGGGTGCTGCAGGACACGTGCAGAAGGCAGAGATTAAAGAATGGGGTGGAGAAGAAATCTTACAGAGAGCAGAGTTTTGAAACTGGAGTGCAGAAGGATCTTACAGAGAGCAGAGTTTTGAGACTGTGGTGCAGAAAAATTGTTACTGAGAGCAGAGGTTGGAGCCTGGGGTCCAGAAGGATCGGTGCAGAGAGCAGAGGTTTGAAACTGGGGTGCAGAAGGACTGTTGCAGAGAGTAGAGTTTGGAGACTGGAGTGCAGAAGGACTGTTGCAGAGAGCAGAGGTTAGAGTCTGATGTGCAGAAAGACTCTTACAGAGATCAGAGTTTGGATACTGGGGTGCAGAAGGACTGTTACAGAGACCAGAGGTTGGAGACTGTCGTGCAGAAGGACTGTTGCAGAGATCAGAGGTTAAAGACTGCGGTGCAGTAGGATCATTGCAGAGAGCAGAGGTTGGAGACTGGGGAGCAAAAGGATCCTAGGAGAGAGCAGATTTTGAAGACTGGGGTGCAGAAGGCCTGCTACAGAGAGAAGAGTTTGGAGACTGGCGTGCAGAAGGCCTGTTACAGAGAGGAGAGGTGAGAGACTGGGGTGCAGAAGGACAGTTATAGAGAGCAGACTTTGGAGACTGGGTTACTGAAGGTTCTTACATAGAGCAGAGGAGGTAGACTGAGGTGCAGGTGGACTTTTACAGAGAGCAGTGTTTGTAGACTGGGGTGCAG
Organism: Ictidomys tridecemlineatus; assembly: GCF_052094955.1. Classification (NCBI taxonomy): domain Eukaryota; kingdom Metazoa; phylum Chordata; class Mammalia; order Rodentia; family Sciuridae; genus Ictidomys; species Ictidomys tridecemlineatus. The sequence continues at coordinate 355,482 of NW_027522166.1, read as the reverse complement.
AAGGATCGTGAAGAGAGCAGAGGTGTCAGACTGAGGTTCATTAGGACTGTTACAGAGAACAGAGGTTGGAGACTGAGGTGTAGAAGCACTGTTACAGAGAGCAGAGTTTGGAGACTGAGGTGCAGAAGGACTGTTACAGAAAGCAGACGTTGGAAATTGGGGTGCAGTTGGGCTGTTACAGAGACCAGAGGTTTGAGACTGCAGTATAGAAAAACTGTTACAGACAGCAGAGTTTGGAGACTGGGGTGCAGAAGGAATGTTACAGAGAGCACAGGTTGGAGACTGAAGTGCAGAAGGATAGATACAGAGAGCAGAGGTTTGAGACTGAGGTTCAAAAGTTCTGATACAGAAAGCAGAGTTTGGGGTCCTGAAAAACCGTTACAAAGAGCAGATGTTGGAGACTGGGGAGCACAATGACTGTTGCAGAGGACACAGGTTCGAGAATGGGGTGCCGCAGGACACGTGCAGAAGGCAGAGATTAAAGAATGGGGTGGAGAATGAATCTTACAGAGAGCAGAGTTTTGAAACTGGAGTGCAGAAGGATCTTACAGAGAGCAGAGTTTGGAGACTGTGATGCAGAAGGATTGTTACTGAGAGCAGAGGTTGGAGACTGGGGTCCAGAAGAATCGGTGCAGAGAGGAGAGATTGGAGACAGGGGTTCAGAAGGACTGTTTCAAAGAGCAGAGGTTTAAAACTGGGGTGCAGAAGGACTGTTGCAGAGAGGAGAGGTTGGAGACTGGATTGCAGAAGGACTGTTGCAGAGAGCAGAGGTTGGAGTCTGATGTGCAGAAAGACTCTTACAGAGAGCAGAGTCTGGAGACTGGGGTGCAGAAGGACTGTTACAGAAACCAGAGTTTGGAGACTGTGGTGCAGAAGGACTGTTGCAGAGATCAGAGTTTAAAGACTGCAGTGCAGTAGGATCATTGCAGAGAGCAGAGGATGGAGACTGGGGTGCAGAAGGATCCTTGGAGAGAGCAGATTTAGTGAGCAGAGTTTGGAGACTGAGGTGCAGAAAGACTGTTACAGAAACTAGAGGTTCGAAATTGGGGTGCATAAGAACCGTTACAGAGACCAGAGTTTGGAGACTGCGGTATAGAAAAACTGTTACAGAGCGCACAGGTTGGAGACTGTGGTGCAAAAGGACTTTTGCAGAGAGCAGCGGTTGGAGACTGGGGTCTAGAAGGATCGTGGCAGAGAGCAGATGTTGGAGACTGGAGTGCAGATGGACTTTTGCAGAGAGCAGAGGTTGGAGACTGAGGTGCAGAAGGTCTGTTACAAAGAGAAAAGTTTGGAGACTGGGGTGCAGAAGGACTGTTACAGAGCAGAGGTTGAATACTAGGGTTTAGATGGATCTTACAGAGAGCAGAGGTTGAAGACTGGAGTGCAAATGGACTGTTGCAGAGAGCAGAGGTTGGAGAATGTGGTGCAGAAAAATCTTACAAAGAGCAGAGTTTTGAGACTGGGGTGCAGACGAACTGTTGCAAGGAGCAGAGGTTTGACACTGCTGTGCAGAAGGATCGTTGCAGAGAGAAGAGTTTGGAGACTGGGATGCAGAAGGCCTGTTACAGAGAGCAGAGTTTGGAGACTGCGGTGCAGAAGGACTGTTACAGAGAGCAGAGGTTGGATACTGGGGTTCAGATGGACTGTTACAGAGGACTTAGGTTGGAGACTGGGGTGCCGCAGGACCCTCGCAGAAAGCAGAGGTTAGAGACTGCGATGGAGAAGTAATGTTAGAGAGAGCAGATTTTGTAAACTGGAGTGCAGAAAGATCTTACAGAGAGCAGCGGTGGGAGACTGTGGTGCAGAAGGACTGTTGCAGAGTATAGTTTGGAGACTAGGGTCCAGAGGATCGTTGCAGAGAGCAGAGGTTGGAGACTAGGGTTCAGAAACACTGTTGCAGAGAGCAGAGGGTGGAGACTGGGGTGCAGAAGGTTGTTGCAGAGAGCAGAGGTTGGAGACTGGAGTGCAGAAGGACTGTTGCAGAGAGCAGAGATTAGAGACTGAGGTGCAGAAGGACTCTTAGAAAGAGCAGAATTTGGATACTGGAGTTCAGAAGGACTGATACAGAAAGAAGAGTTTGGAGTCTGGGGTGCAGAAAGACCGTTACAGAGAGCAGAGGTTGGAGACTGCAGTACAGAAGGACTTTTGCAGAGAGCAGTGTTTGGAGACTGGGGTACAGAAAGACTGTTACATAGAGCAGAGGTTGTGTACTGAGGTGCAGAAGTCCTGTTACATAGAGCAGAGGTTGGTGACTCTGGTGCAGATGGATTGTTGCAAGGAGGAGACTTGGAGACAGGGGTGCAGAAGGATCTTACAGAGAGCAGAAGTTTGAGACTGAGGTGCAGAAGGACTGTTGCAAAGATGAGAGGTTGGTGACTGGGGTGAAGTAGGATCATTGCTCAGAGCAGAGGTTGGAGACTGGGGTGCAGAAGGTCTCCTACAGAGAGCAGAGTTTGGAGACTGGCGTGCAGAAGGAGATGAGAAACTCCTTATGGCGTTACAGAGAGAAGATGTTGGAAACTCGGGTGCAGAAGGACTGTTATAGAGAGCAGAGTTTGGAAATTCGGTTGCTGAAGGATCTTACAGAGATCAGAGGTTGGCAACTGAGGTGCAGAAGGACTTTTACAAAGAGCAAAGGTTGAAGAATGAGGTGTAGAAGGACTGTTACAGAGAGCAGAGTTTGGAGACTCAGGTTCAGAAGGACTGTTACAGGAAGAAGAGTTTGGAAATTGAGGTGCAGAAGGACCTTTACAGAGAGCAGAGGTTGGAGACTGTGGTATAGGACTGTTACCGATAGCAGAGGTTGGAGACTGGGGTGCAGAAGGACACTTACATAGAGCACAGGTTTGAGACTGAGGTGCAGAAGGATAGATACAGAGAACAGAGGTTCAGACAGACTGTTACAGAAAGCAGAGGTTGGAGACTGGGTGTAGAAGGACCATTACAAAGAGCAGAGTTTGTAGACTGCGGTACAGAAGGACTGTTGCAGAGAGCAGATATTGGAGACTGGGGAGAAGAAGGAATGTTGCAGAGGTTGGAGACTCGGGTGGAGAGGGAATGTTTAAGAGAACAGAGTTTGGAAACTGTAGTGCAGAAGGATCTTACAAAGAGAAGAGTTTGGAGACTGTGTTGCAGAAGGACTGTTGCAGAGAGCAGACGTTGAAGAGTGGGGTCCAGAAGGATCGTTGTAGAGAGCAGTGTTTTGAGACTGGGGTGCAGAAGGACTGTTCCAGAGAGCAGATGTTGAAGACTGGGGTGCAACAGGACTGTGGCAGAGAGCAGATTTAAGAGACTGGGGTGCAGAAGGACTGTTACACAGAGCAGAGTTTGGAGACTGAGGTGCAGACGGACTGTCACAGAGAGCAGAGTTTGGAGACTGGGGTTCAGAAGGACTGTTACAGAGAGCAGAGTTTGGAGACTGGGTGGCAGAAGTCCTGGTACAGAGAGCAGTGTTTGGAGACTGTTGTGCAGAAGGACTGTTACAGAGTGCAGAGTTTAAAGACTGGGTTGCAGAAGGATCTTACAGAGAGAAGAGTTTGGAGACTGAGGTGCAGAAGGACTGTTACAGAGAGCTGAGGTAGGAGACTGGGATGCAGAACGGTCGTTGCAGAGAGCAGAGTTTTCAGACTGAGATAGAGAAGAACTGTTGCAGAGAGCAGATATTGGAGACTGGAATGCAGATGGACTGTTGCAGAGAGCAGATGTTGGAGACTGGGGTTCAGAAGGACTGTTACAAAGAGCAGAGTTTGGAGACTGGGGTGCAGAAGGACTGTTACAGAGAGCAGAGATTGGATACTAGGGTTTAGATGGATCTTACAGTGAGCAGAGGTTGAAGACTGGGGTGCAAATGGACTGTTGAAGAGAGCAGAGGTTGGAGACTGTGGTGCAGAAGGATCTCACAAAGAGCAGAGGTTTGAGACTGGGGTGCAGACGAACTGTTGCCAGGAGCAGAGGTTTGACACTGCTTTGCAGAAGGATAGTTGCAGAGAGAAGAGTTTGAAGACTGCGGTACAGAAGGACTGTTACAGAGAGAAGAGGTTGGAGACTGGGGTTCAGATGGACTTTTAAAGAGAGCAGAGTTTGGAGACTGGGGTGCAGAAGAACTGTCGCAGAGAGCAGAGGTTGGAGACTGAGGTGCAGAAAGAATGTTACAGAGAGCAAAGTTTGGAGACTGGGGTGCAGAATTACTGACACATAAAGCAGAGTTTTAGACTGGGGTGCAGAAGAACCATTACAGAGAGCAGAGTTTGGAGACTGGGGTTCAGAAGGACAGTTTCAGAGAGCAGAGGGTAGAGTCTGAGGTTAAGAACAACAGTTACAGAGAGCAGAGGTGAGTCTGGGGTGCAGAAAGATCGTTGAAGAGAACAGAAGATGGAGAATGAGTTGCAAAAGAATCGTTGAAGAGCGCAGAGGTGGAGACTGGGCTGCAGAAGGATCATTACAGAGAGAAGAGGTGGGAGACTGCGGTGCAGAAGGACTGTTACAGAGAGCACAGGTTGGAGACTGGGATGCAGAAGAATGTTGCAGAAAGAAGAGGTTGGAGACTGGGGTGCAGAAGGACTGTTTCAGAGAGCAGAGGTTGGAGACTGAGATACAGAAGGATTGTAACACAGAGCAGACGTTGGAAACTGGGGTGAAGAATTATGATACAAAAAGCAGAGGTGTGAGACTGGGGTGCATAAGGACCAATACAGAGAGCAGAGGTTGCAGACTGGCGTGCAGAAGGACTGTTTCAGAGAGCAGAGTTTGGAGACTGGGGTGCATAAGGCCTAATACAGAGAGCAGAGGTTGGAGACTGGGTTGCCGAAAGACTGTTATAAAGAGCAGAGTTTTGAGGCTGGGTTGAAGGATCTTAAAGAGAGCAGTGGTTGGTGACTGTGGTGAAGGACGAATGTTACAGAGAGCAGTGATTGGAGACTGGGGTGCAGAACGATCGTGCAGAGAGCAGAGGTTTCAGACTGTGGTGCAGAAGAACTGTAATAGAGAGAAAAGGTTGGAGACTGAGTTTAAGCAGGACTGTTACAGAGAGCAGAGTTTCGTGACTGAAGTGCAGAAAGACTGTTACAAAAAGCAGAGGTTGGAAATTGGGGTACAGAGGGACCGTTACAGAGAGCAGAGGTTTGAGAGTGCGGTATAGAAAGACTGTAACAGAGAGCAGAGGTTTGAGAATACGGTGCAGAAGGACTGTTAAAGAGAACAGAGCTGGGAGACTGGGGTGCAGAAGGATTGTTACAGAGAGCAGAGGTTAGAGACTGGGGTGCAGAAAGACTGTTACACAGAGCAGAGTTTAAAGACTGGGGTGTAGAAGGACTGTTGCAGAGAGCAGAGGCTGGAGACTTGGGTGAAGAAGGACTTTTGCCAAGAGCAGAATTTGTAGACTGAGCTGAAGAAAGAGTGTTGAGGAGAGGAGACGTTGGAGACTGGGGTGCAGAAGGATCGTTTCAGAGAGGAGAGGTTGGAGACTTAGGTGCAAAAGGATCGTAGCAGAGAACAGCGTTTTAAGACTGAGGTGCAGAAGCACTGTTGCAGAGACCATAGGTTAGAGACTAGGGCGCAGAAGGACTGTTGCAAAGAGCAGTGGTTGGAGACTGGGGTGCAGAAGTCTTGTTATAAAGAACAGACTTTGGAGACTGGGGTGCAGAAGGCCTGTTACGGAGAGGAGAGTTGGGAGAAGTGGTGCAGAAGGACTGTTAGAGAGGGCAGAGTTTGGACACTGGGTTGCAGAAGGATCTTACAGAGAGCAGATGTTAGAGACTGAGATGTAGAATGATTGTTGCAGAGAGAAGGGTTTGGAGACTGGGGTGCATAAAGCCTGTTAAATAGAGAAGAGGTTGAAGACTGCGGTGCAGAAAGACTGCTATTGAAAACAAAGTTAGGAGACTAGGTGGCAGAAGGATCTTACAGAGAGCAGAGTTTGGAGACTGAGGTGCAGGAGGACTGTTACAGAGAGCAGTGGTTGGAGACTGGGGTTCAGATAGATCGTGTAGAGAGAAGAGGTTTCAGACTGAGGTGTAGATTGACTGTTATAGAGAGCAGAGGTTGGAGACTGAGGTGCAGAAGGACTGTTACAGGGAGCAAATTTGGAGACTGTGTTGCACAAGGATCTTACATAGAGTAGAGTTTGGAGACTGAGGTGCATTAGGACTGTTACAGAGAGCAGATGTTGCAGTCTGGGGTGCAGAAGGATTGTTGCAGAAAGCAAAATTTTCAGACTGAGGTGCAGAAGGACTTTTGCAGAGAGCAGATGTTGGAGACTGGGGTGCACAAGTTTCGTAGCAGCAAGCAGAAGTTGGAGACTGCAGTACAAAAGGACTGTTGCAGAGAGCAGAGGTTTGAGACTAGGGTACAAAAGGACTTTTTCAGAAAGCAGATGTTGGATACTGTTTTTCAGAAGGACTGTTGCAGAGAGCAGAAATTGAAGAATGGGTTGCAGAAGACCGTTGCAGAAAGCAGAAGTTTGAGATTGGCGTGGAGAAGGAATATTACAGAGAGCAGAGTTTGGAAACTGGGGTCAGAAGGATCTTTCAGAGAGCAGAGGTTGGAGACTGGGGTGCAGAATGATCGTTGCAGAGAGAAGAGTTTGGACACTGGGGTTCAGAAGGACTGTTGCAGAGAGCAGATTTTGGAGACTGAAGTGCAAAAGGACTGTTTAGAGAGCAGATGTTGGAGACTGGGGTGCAGAAGAACTCTTGCAGAGAGCAGAGGTTGAAGACTGAGGTGGAGAAGGACTGTTACACAGAACAGAGTTTGGAGACTGGGGTGCAGAAGGACTGTTGCAGAGAGCAGAGTTTTAAGACTGAGGCACAGAAAGATCATTGTAGAGAGCAGAGGTGGAGACTTGGCTGCTGAATTACTGTTACACACAGCACACTTTGCAGACTGGGTTGCAGATGGAATTTTGCAGACAGCAGAGGTTGTAGACTTGGGCGCATAAGGACTGTTGTAGATAGCAGAGTTTGGATATGAGGTGTAGAAGGACTGTTTCAGAGAGCAGAGGTTGTAGACTGGGGTGCAGAAGGTCTGATACAGAAAGCAGAGGTTGGAGACTGGGGTCCAGAAGGACCGTTACAGAGAGAAGAGTTTGAAGACTGCGGTACACAAGGACTGTTACAGAGAGAAGAGGCTGGCGACTGGGGTGCAGAAGGATTGTTGCAAAGAACAGAGTTTGGAGAATGAGGTGCAGAAGGACTGTTACAGAGAGCAGAGTTTTTAGACAAGGTTGCAGAATGATCTTACAGAGAGCAGAGATTGTAGACCGAGGTGCAGCAGGATTGTTACATAGAGCAGATGTTGGAGACTGGGGTGCAGAAGGATTGTTATAGCGAACAGACTTTAGAGACTGGGTTGCAGAAGGCCTGTTACGGAGAGAAAATTTGGGAGTAGGCATGCAGAAGGACTGTTACAGAGGGCAGAGTTTGGAGTCTGGGTTGCAGAAGGTACTTACAGCGAGCAGATCATGGAAAGTGAGGTGCAGAGAGACTGTTACAGAGAGTAGATGTTGGAGACTGAGGCACAGAAATATTGTTACAGAGAGCAGATTTTTGAGACTGGGATGAAGAAGGACTGATTCAGATACCAGAGGTTGGAGAATGGGGTGTAGAAGGACTGTTGCAGAAACAAAAAGTTGGAATCTGGGGTGCTGAAGGACTGTTGAAGAGAGCAGATGTAGGAGACTGAGATGTAGAAGGACTGTTACAAAGAGTAGAGGTTTGCGACTGGTGTGCAGAAGGAATGATACAGAGAGCAGAGTTTCGAGACTGGGGTGCAGAAGGCCTGTTACAGAGAGCAGAGGTTGGAGACTGGGGTGCAGAAGGGCTGTTAGAGAGAGCAGAGTTTGGAGACCGGGTTGCAGAAGGATCTTACGTAGAAAAAAATTTGGAGACTGAGGTGCAGAAAGAATGTTACGAAGAGCAGAGTTTGGAGACTGGGGTGCAGAATGATCGTTGGAGACAGCAGAGTTTTTGGACTGAGGTGCAGAAGGACTGTTGCAGAGATCAGATGTTGAAGACTTGGGTGCAGAAGGACTGTTACAGAGAGCAGGTGCTGGAGACTGGGATGCAGAAGGATCACTGCAGAGAGAAGAGGTTGGACACTGGGGTGTAGAAGGACTGTTACACAGAGCAGAGGTTTAAGACTTAAGTGAAGAAGGACTGTTACAGAGAGCAGATTTGGGAGACAGGGGTGCAGAACTGATACATATCAGAAGTTGGTGACTGAGGTAGAGAAGAACTGTTACAAATAGCAGAGGTTAGAGACTCGGGTACAGAAGAATTATTGCAGAGAGCAGAGTTTTCAGACTGAGGTACAGAAGAACTGTTGCAGAGAGCAGATGTTGAAGATTGGGGTGCACAAGGACTGTTGCAGCTAGTAGAGGCTGGAGACTGGGGTGCAGAGGGATCGTTGCAGAGAGCAGAGGTTGGAGACTGGGGTGCAGAAGGACTGATACAGAGAGCAGAGTTTTGAAACTGGGGTGCAGAAGGTCTTTTACAGAGAGCAGAGTGTGGATACTGGGTTGCAGAAGGATCTTACATAGAGCAGAGGTTGGAGACTGAGGTGTAGAAGCACTGTAACAGAGAGTAGCGGTTGGAGACTCAGGTACAGAGGGACCATTGCAGAGAGAAGAGGTTGTAGACAGCGGTGCAGAAGGCTTGTTAGAGAGAGCAGAGTTTGGAGACTGGGGTCTAGAAGGACTGTAGCAGAGAGCAAAGGTTGGAGACTAAGGTGCAGAGGGACAGTTACACAGAGCACAGGTTAAAGACTGGGGTGCAGAAGGACTGATACAGAAAGAAGAGGTTGGAGACTCGGGTGTAGAAGTATCCTTACAGAGAGCAGATGTTGGAGAATGCAGTACAGAAGGACTGTTATAGAGAGCAGAGTTTGGAGACTGGGGTGCAAAAGGACTGTTGCAGAGAGCAGAGAATGGAGACTGGGGTGCAGTAGGACTGTTGCAGAGAGCAGAGAATGGAGACTGACTTGCAGAAGGACTGTTACAGAGGGCAGAGTTTTAAGACTGTGGTGCAAAACGACAGATACAGGAAGCACAGGTTGGATACTAAGTGCATAAGGACCCTTACGGAGAACAGCAATTGGAGACTGCGGTAGAGAAGGACGGTTACAGAGATCAGAGATTGGTGACTGGGGTGCAAAATAACTGATGTAGAGACCAGAGGTTGGAGACTGGGGTGCTGAAGAATCATTGGGGCGAGCAGAATATGGAGACTGGGGTCTAGAAGGACTGTTCCAGAGAGCAGAGTTTTGAGACTGGTGTGTAGAAGGACTGTTTTAGGGAGCCAATTTTAGAGACTTGAGTGCAGAAGGACTGTTGCATTGAGCAGAGTTTGGAGACTGAGGTACTGAAGGACTGTAAAAGAGAGCAGAGTTTGGAGACTAGGGTGCAGAAGGATTATTGCAGAGAGCAGATTTTTCAGACTGAGGTACAGAAGAACTGTTGCAGAGAGTAGATTTTGGAGACTGGGGTTCCGAAAGACTGTTGCAGGGAGCAGAGGTTTGAGACTGGGGTGCAGAAGGATTGTTGCAGAGAGCATAGGTTGTAGACTGGCGTGCAGAAGGATCGTTGGTGTGAGCAGAGTATGGAGACAGGAGTGTAGAAGGACTACTTCAGAGAACAGAGGTTGGAGTCTGAGGTGCAGAAGGACCATTTCAGTAAGCAGAGTTTGGAGACTGGGTTTCAGAAGGATCCTACAGAGAGCAGAGTTTTGACACTGAGGTGCAGAAGGACGGTTACAGGGAGCAGAGTTTTAAAATTGGGGTGCAGAGGTACTTTTGCAGAGAACAGAGGTTGGATTCTGAGGTACAGAAAGACTTTTACAGAGAGCAGAGGTTGGAGACTGGTGTGCAGAATGACTGACACATAACGCAGTGTTTGGAGACTCTGGTGTAGAAGGACTGTTACAGAGAACAGAGGTTGGAGACTGCAGTACAAAAGAACTGTTACAGAGAGCAGAGGTTGAAGACTAGGGTGCAGAGGGATTGTTACAGAGAGCAGAAGTTGCAGAGTAAGGTGCAGAAGGAGTGTTACATAGAGCAGAGTTTGGAGACACTGTTGCAGAAGGACTGATACAGAAAACAGAGGTTGAAGACTTGGGTGTAGAAGGACTGTTGCAGAGAGCAGAATTTGGAGACTGGGTTGGAAAAGGACTGTTGCAGACAGCAGACGTTGGAGACTGAGGTGCAGAAGAAATGTTGCAGAGCAAAGAAATTAGAGACTGGGGTGCATATGGACTATCGCAGAGGGCAGAGGTTGCAGACTGAGGTTCAGAAAGCCTGATACAGACAGCAGAGTTTCGGGAATGTGGTGCAAAAGGACTGATACAGAAAACAGAGGTTGGAGAATATGGTGCAGAAGAACCCTTTCTAAGAACAGAGTTTGGAGACTGCAGAACAGAAGGACTGTTACAGAGAGCAGAGGTTTTAGACTGGGGTGAAGAATAACTATTATAGCGATCAGAATTTGAAGACTGGGGTGCAGAAGGACCATTGCAGAAAGCAGAGGTTGGAGACTGGGTTTCAGAAAGATCTTACAGAGAGCAGAGTTTGGACACAGAGGTGCATAAGGACTGTTGCAGTGTGCAGAGGTTGGAGATTGGGGCGCAGTAGGACTGTTGCAGAGAACAGAGGTTGGAGTCTGAGGTATATAAGTACTGTTACAGAGAGCAGAGGTTGGAGACTGGGGTGCAGAATGAATGATACATAATGCAGAGTTTGGAAACTCAGGTGCAGAAGGAACGTTACAGAGAACAGAGGTTAGAGACTGGGTTGTTGAAGGACCCTTACAAAGAACAGAGGTTGAAGACTGCGGTACAGAAGAAACTGTTGTTGAGAAAAAGGTTGGAGACTCGGGTGCAGAGGAACCATTGCAGAGAGCAGTGGTTAAAGACTGAAGTACCAAAGGACTGTTACAAACAGCAGAGGTTGGAGACTGGGGTGTAGAAGAACTGTTGCAGAGAGCAGAGATTGCAGAGTGAGGTTTAGAAAGACTGTTACAGAGAGAAGAGTTTGGATACTGTGGTGCAGAAGGACTGATACAGAAAGCAGAGTTTGGAGACTGGGGTGAAGAAGGACCCTTACAGAGAACAGAGGTTGAAGACTTCTGTTCAAAAGAAGTGTTTTTAAAAACAAGGTTGGAGACTGGGGTGCAGAGGGACCATTGCAGACAGCAAAGGTTGGAGACTGGGGTACAGAATGATCTGACAGAGAGTAGAATTTGGAGACTGGGTTGCAGAAAGACTGTTGCAGAATAGACGTTGTAGACTGGGGTGCAGAAGGATCGTTGAAGAGAACAGATTATAGAGACTGGGGTATAGAAGGACTGTTCAAGAGAGCAGAGGTTGGAGACTGGGGTGCAAAAGGACTGTTGCAGAGCAGAGGTTGGAGTCTGAGGTGCAGAAGGACTGTTTCAGAGAGCAAAGTTTGGAGACTGGGGTGCAGAAGGAAAGTTACAGAGACCAGAGCTTGGAGACTGGGGTGCAGAAGGACTGGTACCGAAAGCACAGATGGGAGACTGGGGTCAAAAAGGACTGTTACAGAGAGCAGAGGTTTGAGACTGCAGTACAGAAGGACTGTTATAGAGAGCAGATTTTGAAGACCGTGGTACAGAAGAGCCTTTGCAGAAAACAGAAGTTGGAAACTGGGGTGCATTATGAATGTTGCTGAGAGCAGAGGTTGGAGACTGATGTGCAGAAGGATTGTTACAGAGAGTAGAGTTTGGAGACTTGGGTGCAGAAGGATCTTTCAGAGAGCTGAGGTTGGGGACTGGGGTACAGAAGCACTGTTGCAGAGAGCAGAGTACGGAGACTTGGGTGCAGAAGGATCACTGCAGAGAGAAGAGGTTGGAGTCTGTGGTTTAGAAGGATTATTGCAGAGAGCAGAAGTTGGAGACTGAGGTGAAGAAGGACTGTTACAGAGAGCAGATTTCGGAGTCTGGGGTGCAAGACTGATACAGAAATCAGATGTGGGAGCCTGGTGTGCAGAATGATTGTTGCAGACAGCAGAGGTTGGAGAGTGGGTTTCAGAAGGACTGTTGCAGAGAGCAGAATTTGGAGCCTTAGGTGCAGAAGGACTGTTACAGAGAGCAGAGTTTGGGGACTGGGATGCAGAAGGACTGTTTCAGAGGACAGAGGTTTACGACTGGGGTGCAGAAAGATCGTGGAAGAGAGCATAGTTTTCAGACTGAGGTGCAGAAAGACAAATGCAGAGAGCAGATGTTGGAGACTGGGGTGCAGAAGGGCTGTTGCATAGAGCAGAGGTTAGAGACTTGTGTACAGAAGGACTCTTTCAGAGAGGAGATGATTGAGACTGGGGTGCAGAACGCCTGTTACAGAGAGCAGAGTTCGGAGAAGGCGTGCAGAAGGACTGTTACAGAGAGCAGATTTTGGAGATTGGTTTGAAAAAGTATCTTACACAGAGTAGAGGTTGGAGACTGAGATGCAGAAGGACTGTTACAGAGAGCAAACTTTGGATACTGAGGTGCAGAAGGACTATTGCAGAGAGCAGAAATTGAAGACTGAGGTGCAGAAGGACTGTTACAGAGAGCAGAGGTTAGAACCTGAGGTGCAGAAGGACTGATACAGAAAGCAGAGTTTGGAGACTGGGGTTCAGAAGGACCATTACAGGGAGCAGAGGTTGGGGATTGCGGTGCAGAAGAAATGTTACAGAGAGCAGAGGTGAGAGACTGGGGTGCAGAAGGACTGTTGCATAGAACAAAGTTTGGCGACTGAGGTGCAGAACGGCTGCTACAGGGAGAAGAGTTTGGAGACTAGGATGCAGAAGGACTGTTGCAAAGTACAGAGTTTGGAAACTGGGGTACAGAAGGACCGCTGCACACAGCAGATGTTGGAGATTTGGATGCAGAAGGCCTGTTAAAGAGAGAAAAGTTTGGAGACTGGGGTGCATAAGGACTGTTACAGGAAGCAGAGTTTGGAGACTGGGTAGTAGAAGCATCTTACAGAGAGCAGAGGTTGGAGAATGACGTGCAGAAGGAGTGTTACAGAGAGCATGGTTGGAGACTGGGGTTCAGAAGAACTGTTACAGAGAGTAGAGTTTAGAGACTTGGGTGCAGAAGGATCTTTCAGAGAGCTGAGGTTGGGGACTGGGTTACAGAAGCACTGTTGCAGAGAGTAGTGTTTGGAGACTTGGGTGCAGAAGGATCATTGCAGAGAGAAGAGGTTGGAGTCTGTGGTTTAGAAGGACTGTTGCAGAGAGCAGAGTTTGGAGACTGAGGCGCAGAAGGACTGTTACAGAGAGCAGATTTTGGAGACTAGGGTGCAAGACTGATACAGAAATCAGATGTTGGAGCCTGGGGTGCAGAATGATTGTTGCAGACAGCAGAGGTTGGAGACTGGGTTTCAGAAGGACTGTTGCAGAAAGCAGAATTTGGAGACTTAGGTGCAGAAGAATTGTTACAGAGAGCAGAGGTTGAAGACTGAGATGCAGAAGGACTGTTGCAGAGAACAGAGTTTGAAGACTGGGGTGCAGAAGGATCGTGGAAGAGAGCAGAGTTTTCAGACTAAGGTGCAGAAGGACAAATGCAGAGAGCAGATTTTGGAGACTGGGGTGCAAGACTGATACATAAATCAGATGTTGGAGACTGGGGTGCAGAATGATTGCTGCAGAGAGAAGAGTTTGAAGTCTGTGGTTTAGAAGGATCGTTGCACGAAGCAGAGGTTGGAGACTGGGTTGCAGAATGACTGTTGCAGAGAGCAGAATTATGAGACTTAGGTGAAGAAGGTTTGTTAAAGAGAGAAAAGGTTGGAGACTGGGGTGCATAATGACTGTTACAGGAAGCAGAGTTTGGAGACTGGGTAGTAGAAGGATCTTACAGAGAGCAGATGTTGGAGAATGATGTGTAGAAGGAGTGTTACATAGAACAGAGTTTGGAGACTGGGGTGCAGAAGGATCGTTGCAGAGAGCAGAGTCTTCAGACTGAGGTGCAGAAGGACTATTGCAGACAGCTGATGTTGGAGACTTGGGTTCAGAAAGACTGTTGCAGAGAAGAGAGGTTGGACACTTGGGTGCAGAAGGATCGTACCAGAGAGCAGAGGTTGTAGACTCGGGTGCAGACGGCTTGTTACAGAGAGTATAATTTGGAGAAGGGGTGCAGTAGGACTGTTACAGAGAGAAGAGTTCGGGGATTGGGTTGCAGAAGGATCTTACAGACAGCAGATATTGGAAATTGAGGTGCAAAACGACTGTTACAGATAGTAGAGGTTGGAGACTGAGGTGCAGAAAGACCAATGCAGAGAGCAGAGTTTGGAGACTAAGGTGCAGAAGGACTGTTGAAGAGCAGAGGGTGGAGACTTTTATGTAGAAGGACTGTTGCAGAGAGCAGAGGTTGTAGATTAGGGTGCACTACGTCTGTTGAAATGAGCAGAATTTCAAGACTGAAGTTCATAAGTGCTGTTACAGAGAGCCGAGGTTGGAGTCTTGAGTGCAGAAGGACTGATACAGAAAGCAGAGTTTGGAGTCTGGGGTGCAAGAGGACAGTTACAGAGAGCAAAGGTTGGAGACTGCAGTACAGAAGGACTGTTACACAGAGCAGAGGTTGGAGAGTGGGGGGCAGAAGGACAGTTACAGAGAGCACAGTTTTGAGACTGGGGTGAAGAATAAATGTTGCAGAGAGCATAGTTTGGAGACTGGGGTGCACAAGGACTTTTGCAGGTAGCAGAAGTTGGAGCCTGAGGTGCAGAAGGACAGTTGCAGAGAGCAGAGTATGGAGAATGCGGTACAGAAAGACTGTTACAGAGAGTAGAGGTTGGAGCCTGGGGTGCAGAAGGAATGTCACAGAGAGTAGAGTTTGGAAACTGGGTTGCAGAAGAATCCTATAGAGACCAGAGCTTGTAGACAGTGGTGCAGAAGGACTGATGCAGAGAGCAGACGTTGGAGACTGGGGTGCAGAAGGATCATTGTAGAGATTAGAGGTTTGAGACTTGGGTGTAGAAGGACTGTTGCAGAGAGCAGAGGTATGAGACTGGGGTGCAGAAGGACTGTTGAAGAGAGCAGAGGTTGGAGACTGAGGTGCAGAAGAACTGTTACAGAGAGCAGAGGTTGGATACTGGGGTGCAGAAGAACTGATAGAGAAAGCAGAGTGTGGAGACTGGGGTGTAGAAGAATCCTATAGAGACCAGAGCTTGTAGACTGTGGTGCAGAAGGACTGATGCAGAGAGCAGACGTTGGAGACTGGCGTGCAGAAGGATCATTGCAGAGATTAGAGGTTAGAAACTTCGGTGTAGAAGGACTGTTGCAGAGAGCAGAGATCTGAGACTGGGGTGCAGAAGGACTGTAAAAGAGAGCAGAGGTTGGAGACTGAGGTGCAGAAGAACTTTTACAGAGAGCACAGGTTGGAAACTGGGGTGCAGAAGAACTGATACAGAAAGCACAGTGTGAAGACTGGGGTGTAGAACTTTTTAAAGAGCAGAGGTTGGAGACTGGGGTGGGGAAGGAATGTTGTAGAGAGCAGATGTTGGAGACTGAGGTGCAGAAAGACTGTTACAGAGAGCAGAGGTTGAAGACTGTGTGCAGAAGGACTGATACAGAAAGCAGAGTTTGGAGACTGGGTTGCAGAAGGACCGGTACAGTGAGAAGATTTTGGAAAGTGCAGTACAGAATGTCTGTTACAGAGAGTAGATTTGGAGACTAGGGTTGAGAAGGACTGTTGAAGAGATCACATGTTGGAGACTTGGGTGCAGAAGGACTGTTGCAGAGAGGAGGTTGGAAACTGGAGTGCAGAATAAATATTGCAAGGAGGAGAGGTTCAAGATTGGGGTGCAGAGACTGTTGCAGAGAGCAGATGTTGGAGACTTGGGTGAAAAAAGACTTTTGCAGAGAGAAGAATTTGGAGACTGAGGTGCAGAAGGTCTGTAACAAAGAGCAGAGGATAGAGACTTGAGTGAAGAAGGACTGATACAGAAAGTAGAGGTTGGAGACTGTGGTGCAGAAGTACCGTTACAGAGAGTAGAGGTTGGAGACTGGGGTGCAGAATAACTGTTGTAGAGAACAGAGGTTGGAGACTGGAGAGCAGAAGGACCATTGCAGAAAGCAGATTTTGGAGACTGGGTTTCAAAGGATCTTATAGAGACCAGAGGTTGGAGTCTGAGGTGCAGAAGAATGTTACAGAGAGCAATGTTTGGATTCTGGGTTTCAGAAAAACTGATACAGAAAGCAGAGTTTGGAGACTGGGGTGCAGAAGAACCATTACAGAGAGCAGAGTTTTTAGACTGCAGTACAGAAAGTCTGTTGCAGAGAGAAGATTTTGGAGACTGGGTTTCAGAAGGAGTGTTGCAGAGAGCAAGGTTGAAGACTGGGGTGCAGAAGGGCTATTGCAGAGAGAAGAGGTTGCAGAGTGAGGTGCAGAAGGACGGTAAATGAGAACAGAGTTTGAAGACTTTAGTGCAGAAGGACTGATACAGAAAGGTGAGGTTGGAGACTGGGTTGAAGAAGGACGCTTACAGAGAACAAAGGTTGAAGACTGTGGTACAGAAGAACTGTTTTGGAGAACTGAGTTTGGAGACTGGGGTGCAGAAGGACCGTTGCACATTGCAGAGGTTGGAGATTTGGGTGTAGAAGGCCTGTTAAAGAGAGAAAAGTTTGGAGACTGGGGTGCACAAGGACTGTTACAGTGAGCGGAGTTTGGAGACTGGGTAGTAGAAGGATCTTACAGAGAGCAGAGGTTTGAGACTGATGTTCAGAAGGAGTGTTACATAGAACAGAGTATGGAGACTGGGGTGCAGAAGGATCGTTGCAGAGAGCAAATTATTCAGACTGAGGTACAGAAGGACTATTGCAGACAGCTGATGATCGAGACTGGGGTGCAGAAAGACTGTTGCAGAGAGAAGAGGTTGGAGTCTTGGGTGCAGAATGATCATTCCAGAGAGGAGAGATTGTAGACTGGGTCGCAGAACGCCTGTTACAGATTGCAGAATTTGAAAAAGGGGTGCAGTAGGACTGTTACAGAGAGCAGTGTTTGGGGATTGGGTTGCAGAAGGATCTTACAGACAACAGAGTTTGGAGACTGAAGGACTGTTACAGAGAGTAGAGTTTGGAGACTGAGGTGCAGAAAGACCAATGCAGAGAGCAGAGTTTGGAGAGAGAGGTACAGAAAGACTGTATAAGAGCAGAGGTTGGAGACTTGGGTGTAGAAGGACTGTTGCAGAGAGCAGAGGTTGTAGATTGGGGTGCAGAAGGACTGTTGCAGAGAGCTGAATTTAAAGACTAAGGTTCGTAAGGACTGTTACAGAGAGCAGAGTTTGGAGACTTGGGTGAAGAAATACTGATACAGAAAGCAGAGTTTGGAGTCTAAGGTGCAAGAGGACATTACAGAGAGCAAAGTTTGGAGACTGCAGTACAGAAAGACTGTTACACAGAGCAGAGGTTGGAGAGTGGGGTGCAGAAGGACAGTTACAAAGAGCACAGTTTTGAGACTGGGGTGAAGAAGAAATGTTGCAGAGAGCAGACCTTGGAGACTGGGGTGCAGAAGGTCTCTTTAAGAGAGCAGATTTTAGATACTGGGGTGCAGAAGGACCCTTACAGAGAACAGAGGTTGGATACTGTGGTACAGGAGGACTGTTACAGGGATCAGAGGTTGGATACTGGGGTGAAGAATAACTGTTGTAGAGAACAGAGTTTAGAGAGTGGGGTGCAGATGGACCTTTGCAGATAGCAGAGGTTAGAGACTGGGTTTTAAGAAGGATCATACAGAGAGCAGAGTTTGGACACTGAGGTGCAGAAGCACTGTTGCAGAGAGCAGAGATTGGCGACTGAGGCACAGTAGGACTGTTGCAGAGAGCAGAGTTTAAAGTCTGAGGTTCAGAAGGACTGTTACAGAGAGCAGAGTTTAGAGACGGGGTGCAGAAGGACTGATACAGAAATCAGATTTTGGAGACTGGGGTGCACAAGAACCGTTACAGAGAGCACAAGTTGGAGACTGCAGTACAGAAGAACGGTTACAGAGATAAATGGTTGGAGACTGGCGTGGGAAAGGACTTTTGCAGAGAGCAGATTTTGGAGCCTGGGGTGAAGAAGGACTGTTGCAGCGAGCAGAGGTTTAAGACTGGGGTGCAGCAGGACTCTTGCAGAGAGCAGAGGTGGCAGAGTGAGGTGCAGAAGCACTGATACAGAGAGCAGAGTTTGGAGACTGTGGTGCAGAAGGACTGATACAGAAAGCAGAGGTTGCAGAATGAGGTGCAGAAGGACCCTTACAGAGAGCAGAGTTTGGAGACTGATGTGCAGAAGGACTGTTACAGAGAGCAGAGGTTGGAGACTGGGGTGGAGAAGGAATGTTGCAGAGTGCAGTGTTCGAAGACTGGTTTGCAGAAGGACTGTTGCAGAGAGCAGAGGTTGGAGACTGGGGTGCAGAAGGGCTGTTACAGAGAGCAGAGGTTGGAGACTTGGGTGTAGAAGGACTGAAACAGAAAGCCGAGGTTGAAGACTGGGGTGCAGAAAGACTGTTGCAAAGAGCAGAGGTTGGAGACTGGGGTTGATAAGGACTGTTGTAGAGAGCAGATGTTGGTGACTGGGGTGCAGAATTACTATTGCACAGAGCAGAGGTTGGAAACTGGGGTGCAGTAGGACTATTGCAGAGAGCAGAGGTTGCAGACTAAGGTGAAGAAGGACTGTTAAAGTGAGCAGAGTATGGAGATTGTGGTGCAGAATGATTGTTACAGATAGCAGATTTTGGAGACTGGGGTGAAGAATTATCTTAGAGAGAGCAGAGGTTGGAGACTGGGGTGCAGAAAAAGCTTTGCAGAGAGCAGAGGTTGGAGATGAGGTGCAGAAGGACTGTTATAGAGAGCAGAGTTTGGAGACTGGTGTGCAGAAGGACTGTTACAAAGAGCAGAGTTAGGAGACTGGGTGGCAGAATGATCTTCCAGAGAGTAGAGTTTGGAGACTGAGGTGCAGAAGGACTGTTACAGAGAGCAGTGGTTGAATACTGGGGTCAGAAGGATCGTGCAGAGAGCAGAGGTTTCAGACTGAGATGTAGAAGGACTGTTACAGAGAGCAGAGGTTGGAGACTGAGGTGCAGAAGGAGTGTTACAGGGAGCAGATTTTAAAGACTGAGTTGCAGAAGGATCTTACATAGAGCAGAGTTTGGAGACTGAGGTGCAAGGGATTGTTGCAGAGAGCAGATTTTACAGACTAAGATGCAGAAGGACTGTTGCAGAGAGCAGAGTTTGGAGACTGAGGTGCTGAAGGATTGTAATAGAGAGCAGAGTTTTGAGACTGTTTTGCAGAAGGACTGTTACAGAGAACAGAGTTTTGAGTCTGGGTTTCAGAAGGATCTTACAGAGAGCATATGGTGGAGACTGAGGTGCAGAAGAACTGTTGCAGAGAGCAGAGTTTGGAGAATAGGTTACAGAAGAACTGTTGCAGAGAGTAGATATTGGAGACTGTTCTTCAGAAAGACTGTTTCAAAGAGCAGAGGTTGGAAAATGGGATGCAGAAGGACTTTTGCAAAGAGCAGAGGTTGAAGACTGAGGTGCAAAAGTACTGTTGCAGAGAGCAGAGGTTGGAGACTTTTGTTAAGAAGGACTGATAAAGAAAGCAGAGGTTGGAGACTGGGGAGCAAAAAGACCTTTATGGAGAGCAGAGTTATGAGACTTCGGTACAGAAGGACTGTTCCAGAGACCAGAGTTTCGATATTAGAGAGCAGAAGGACTGTTGCAGAGAACGGAGTTTGGAGACTGGGGTGCAGCTGGACTGTTGCAGAAAGCAGAGGTTGGAGACTAGGGTTCAGAAGTAATTTTACAGAGAGCAGAGTTTGGAAACTGGGGTGCAGAAGGATCTTACAGAGAGCAGAGGTTGGAGATTGATGTGCAGTAGGATTCTCACAGAGAGCAGAGTTTGGAGACTGAGGTGCAGAAGGACTGTTGAAGAGATCAGATGTTTGTAACTAGAGTGCAGACGGACTGTTGCAGAGAGCAGAGGTTGGAGACTGGTGTGCAGAAGGACTGTTGCAGAGAGCAGAGTTTGGAGACTGAGGTGCAGAAGGACTGTAACAGAGAGAAGAGGTTTGAGACTGTGCTGCCGAAGGACTTTTACAGAGAGCAGAGTTTGAAGACTCTCACAGTGAGCAGAGGTTGGAGACTAAGGTTCAGGTGGACTGTTACAGAGAGCAGAGGTTGGAGACTGGGGTGCAGAAGGATCTTGGAGAGCAGAGGTTTCAGATTGAGGTGCAGATACACTGTTACATAGAGCAGAGGATGGAGGCTGTGGTGTAGAAGGACTTTAAAAGAGAGCAGAGTTACGAGACTGAGGTTCAGAAAAACTGTTACAGAAAGCAAAGTTTGTAAATTGGGGTGCAGAAGGACCATTACAGAGAGCAAAGTTTGTAGACTGCGGTATAGCAGGACTGTTACAGAGAGAAGAAATTGGAGACTGGGGTCCAGAATTACTGTTACAGAGAGCAAAGTTTGCAGACTGAGCTTCAGAAGGATCTTGGAAAGCAGAGGATTCACACTGAGGTGCAGAAGGACTGTTACAGAGAGCAGAGGTTGGAGAGTTTTGTGTAGAAAGACTGATACAGAGAGTAGAGGTTGAAGACTGGGGTTCAGAAAGACTGATACAGAAAGCAGAGGTCAGAGACTGGGGTGCAGAAGGAGCTTTACAGAGAGCAGATTTTGGAGACTGCGTTACTTAAAGACTGTTACAGAGAGCAGATATTGGAGACTGGGGAGAATAAAGACTGTTGCAGAGGACAGATGATGGAGACTGGAGTGCCCCAGGACACTTGCAGAAAGCAGAGGTTGGAGCCTGGGGTGGAGAAGGAATGTTAGAGAGAGCAGAGTTTGGAAACTGGAGTTCAGAAAGATCTTACAGAGATCAGACTTTGCAGACTGTGGTTCAGAAAGACTGTTGCAGAGGTCAGAAATTGGAGACTGGGGTCCATAAAAATCGTTGCAGAGAGGAGAGTTTGGAGACTGTGGTTCAGAAGGACTGTTGCAGAGAGCAGATGTTGAAGACTGGGATGCAGATGGTTCTTACAGAGAGCAGAGGTTGGAGACTGTGGTGGAAAAGGACTGTTGCAGAGAGGAGAGGTTGGTGACTGGTGTTGAGAAGAATCGTTGCAGAGAGAAGAGGTTGGAGACTGTGGTGCAGAAGGCCTGTTACAGTGAGCCGAGGATGAAGAATCGGTTTCAGAGATACTGGTACAGTGATCAGAGATTGGAGACTGTTGTGCAGAAGGACTCAGACAGAGTGCAGAGTTTAAAAACTTGGTTGCAGAAGGATCTTAAAGAGAGCAGAGGTTGGAGACTGAGGTGCAGGAGGACTGTTACAGAGAGTAGTGGTTGGAGATTGGGGAGCAGAAGGATCGTGCAGAGACCAGAGGTTTCATACTGAGGTGCACAAAAACTGTTACAGAGAGCAGAGGTTGGAGACTGAGGTGCAAAAGGACTGGTACAGAAAGCAGAGTTTGGAGACTGAGGTGCAGAAGAACTGCTACAGAGCAGAGGTTGCAAATTAGGGTTCAGAAAGACCAATACCGAGACCAGAGTTTGGAAACTGAGGTATAGAAGGACTGTAACAGACAGCAGATTTTTAAGACTGAGGTGCAGAAGGACTATTAAAGAGTGCAGATGTTGGAGACTGTGGTGAAGAAGGACTCTTACAGAGAGCAGATATTGGGGACTGGGGTGGAGAAAGAATGTTACAGAGAGCAGAGTTTGGAAACTGGGGAGCAGAAGGATCTTACAGAGAGCAGAGGTTGGAGATTGATGTGCAGTAGGATTCTCACAGAGGGCAGAGTTTGGAGACTGGGGATCAGAAGAAGTGATAGAGAAAGCAGAGATTGGAGTTTGTGGTGAAGAAAGACGGTAACAAAGAGCAGAGGTTGGAGACTGCAGAACAGAAAGACTGTTAAAGAGAGCAGAGGTGGAGACTACGGTGCAGAAGGACTGTGGCAGAGAGCAGATGTCGGTAACTAGGGTGCACAAGGACTGTTGCAGAGAGCAGAGATTGGAGACTGGGGTGCAGTAGGACTGTTGCAGAAGTAGAGGTTGGAAACTAAGGTGCAGAAGGACTGTTACAGAGAGAAGAGTTTGGAGACTGTCGTGCTGAAGGACTGAAACAGAAAGCAGAGGTTGGAGACTGGGGTGCATAAGGACTGTTACAGAGAGCAGATGTCAAAGACTGGTTTGCAAAAGGACTGTTAAAGAGAGCAGAAGTTAGAGATTAGGGTGCTGAAGGACTGTTGCCGAGAACAGAATTTTGAGAGTGGGATGGTGAAGAATTGTTGCAGAGAGAAGATTATGGAGACTGGGGTGCAGAAGGACTATTGCATAGAGCACATTTTGGAGACTGGGGTGCAGAAGGACTGTTTAAGAGAGCAGTGGTGGAAGACTAGGGTGCAGACGGATTGTTACAGAGAGCAGAGTTCTGAGACTGGAGTGCATAAGGATCATACAGAGAGCAGAGGTTGGAGACTGGGGTGTAGAAGGACTCTTGCAGAGAGCACAGGTTGGAGACTGGGGTGGAGAAGAATCGTTGAAGAGCGAAGAGTTTGGAGACTGAGGTTTAGAAGGCCTGTTACAGAGAGCAGAGGTTCGAGACTGGGTTTCAGAATTCCTGTTATAGAAAGCAGATGTTGGATCCTGTTGTGAAGGACTGTTGCAGAGATCAGAGTTTGGAGACTGGGTTGCAGAAGGGTCTTACAGAGAGCAGAGGTAGGAGTCTGAGGTGCAGAAGGACTGTTACAGAGACCAGTGTTTGGAGAGTGGGTTAATCAAGGATCTTACAGAGAGCAGATTTTTGAGTCTGAGGTGCAGAAGGACTGTTACAGAGAGCAGAGGTTGGAGACTGAGCTGTAGAAGGACTGTTACAGAGAGAAGAGTTAGGAGACTGGGGTGCAGAAGGTTCGCTGCAGACAGCAGAGTTTTCAGACTCAGGTGAAGAAGAACTGTTGCTGAGAGCAGAGGTTTGAGACTTGGGATTAGAAGGACTTTTACAGAGTGGAGAGTTTGGAGACTGAGGTGCAGAAGGACTGATTCAGAACGCAGAGGATGGAAATTGGGGTGTAAAAGGACCGTTACAGAGAGAAGAGTTTGGAGTCTGCGGTACAGAATGACTGTTACAGAGAGCAGATCTCGGAGACTGGGGAGCAGAAGGACTGTTGCAGAGGACAGAGGTTGGATGCTGTGGTGGAGAAGGAATGTTACAGAGACCAGAGTTTTGAAACTAGAGTGCAGAAAGATCTTAAACCTAGCAGAGGTTGGAGACTTTGTTGCACAAGGACTGTTGCAGAGAACAGACGTTGGAGACTGGGGCCAAGAAGGATCGTTGCAGAGAGCAGACTTTAGAGATTTCGCTGCAGAAGGACTGTTGCAGAGAGCAGATTTTAGAGACTGGGGTGCAGATGGACTGTTACAGAGAGCAGAGGTTGGAGACTGAGGTGTAGAAGGACAGATACACAAAGCAGAGTTTGGAGACTGGTGTTCAGAAGGACTGTTACAGAGAGCAGAGTTTGGAGACTCAGGTTCAGAAGGACTGTTACAGGAAGCAGAGTTTGGAAATTGGGATGCAGAAGGACCGTTACAGAGAGCAGAGGTTGGAGACTGCGGTATAGGACTGTTACCGAGAGCAGAGGTTAGAGACTGGGGTGCAGAACGACTCTTACATAGAGCACAGGTTGGAGACTGAGGTGCAGAAGGATCGATAGAGAACAGAAGTTGAAAACTGGGGTTCAGACAGACTTATACAGAAAGCAGAGTTTGGAGATTGGAGTGTAGAAAAACCGTTATGGAGAGCAGAGTTTGGAGACTGCGGTACAGAAGGACTGTTACAGAGAGCAGATCTCGGAGACTGGGGAGCAGAAGGACTATTGCAAAGAACAGAGGTTTGAGACTCGGGTTGAAGAGAGATGTTACAGAGAACAGAGTTTGGAGACTGGTTTTCAGAAGAATCTTACAGAGAGCAGAGTTTGGAAACTGAAGTGCAGAAGGATCTTACAGAGAGCAGAGGTTGGAGACTGTGGTGCAGAAGGACTGTTGCAGAGAGCAGAGGATGGAGACTGGGGTCCAGAAAGATCGTTGCCGAGAGCAGAGGCTGGAGACTGGGGTGCAAAAGGACTTTTGCAGAGAGCAGAGGTTGGAGACTGGAGTTCAGAAGGACTGTTAGAGAGAGCAGAGTTTGGAGACTGAGGTGCAGAAGGAATGTTACAGAGAGCAGAGTTTGAAGACTGGGCTGCAGAAGGACTGTTGCAGAGAGCAGAGGTTGGAGACTGGGGTTCAGATGGATCTTACAGAGAGCAGAGGTTGAAGACTGGGGTTAAAAAGGACTGTTGCAGAGAGCAGATGTTGGATACTGTGGTGGAGAAGAATCGATGTAGAGAGAAGAGGTTGCAGACTGGGGTGCAGAAGGCCTGTTATATAGAGCAGAGGTTGGAGACTGGCTTGTAGAAGTCCTGTTACAGAGAGCAGAGTTTGGAGACTGTTGTGCAGAAGGACTGTTACAGACTGCAGATTTTAAAGACTGGGTTCTAGAAGGATCTTACAGAGAGCAGATGTTTGAAAATGATGTGCATAAGGACTGTTACAGAGAGGAGATGTT
Source organism: Ictidomys tridecemlineatus (assembly GCF_052094955.1). Classification (NCBI taxonomy): domain Eukaryota; kingdom Metazoa; phylum Chordata; class Mammalia; order Rodentia; family Sciuridae; genus Ictidomys; species Ictidomys tridecemlineatus. Next base: position 330,927 of record NW_027522166.1, on the reverse strand, counting down.
GGAGACTGAGGTGCAGAAGGACTGTTACAGAAAGCAGTTTTTGGATACTGGGTTACTGAAGGATCTTACAGAGAGCAGAGGTTGGAGACTGAGTTGCAGGCGCACTGTTACAGAGAGTAGTGGTTGGAGACTGGGGTGCAAAAGGATCCTGCAGAGAGCAGAGATTTCAGACTGAGGTGTAGAAAGAGTGTTACAGAGAACAGAGGTTGGAGACTGAGGTGTAGAAGGACTGTTACAGAGAGCAGAGTTTGGAGACTCAGGTGGAGAAGGACTGTTACAGGAAGCAGAGTTTTGAAATTGGGGTGCAGAAAGACCATTACAGAGAGCAGAGGTTGGAGACTGCGGTATAGGACTGTTCCCAAGAGCAGAGGTTTGAGACTGAGGTGCAGAAGGACTCTTACTTACAGCACAGGTTGGAGACTGAGGTGCAGAAAGATAGATACAGAGAACAGAGTTTGGAGACTGGGGTTAGGACAGACTGATCCAGAAAGTAGAGGTTTGAGACTGAGAAGTAGAAGGACCATTATAAAGAGAAGAGGTTGGAGACTGCGGTACAGAAGGACTGTTACAGAGAGCAGATCTCGGAAACTGGGGAGCAGAAGAACTGTTGCAGAGAACAGAGGTTAGAGACTTGAGTGGAGAAGGAATGTTACAGAGAGAAAAGTTTGGAAACTGGAGTGCAGAAGGATCTTAGAGAGAGCAGATTTTGAAGACTGTGGTGCAGAAGGACTGTTACAGAGAGCAGATATTGGAAACTGGGGTGCAGAAAAACTGTTGCAGATAGCAGATTTTAGAGACTGGGGTGCAGAAGGACTGTTAGAGCAGAGGTAGAAGACTGGGGTGCAGAAGGGTCGTTGCAGAGAGCAGACTTTTCAGAATAAGGTGCAGAAGGACTGTTGCAGAGAGCAGAGGTTGGATAGAGGGGTGCAGAAGGATCTTACAGAGAGCAGAATTTGGAGACTGAGGTGCAGAAAAACATTTGCAGAGGTCAAAGGTTTGAGACTGGGGTGAAGTAGGATCAGGGCAGAGAGCAGAGGTTGGAGACTGGGGTGCAGACGGATCTTGCAGAGAGCAGAGGTGTCAGACTGAGTTTCCAAAAGACTGTTACAGATAGCAGAGGTTGGAGACTGAGGTGTAGAGGACTGTTAAAGAGAGCAGAGTTTGGAGACTGAGGTGCAGAAGCACTGTTACAGAAAGCAGAGTTTGGAAATTGGAGTTCAGAAGGACCGTTACAGAGACCAGAGTTTGAAGACTGCGGTATAGAAAAACTGTTAAAGAGAGAAGAGTTTGGAGACGGGGGTGCAGGTGGACTGTTACAGAGAGCAGTGGTTAGAGACTGGGGTGCAGAAGGATCTTGCAGAGAGCAGAGGTGTCAGACTGAGGTGCCGAAGGACTGTTACAGAGAGCAGAGTTTGGAAACTTAGCTATAGAAGGACTGTTACAGAGAGAAGAGTTTGGAGACTGAGGTGCAGTTGTACTGCTACAGAAAGCAGAGGTTGGAAATTGGGGTGCAGATGGACCGTTACAGAGACCAAAGTTTGAAAACTGCGGTATAGAAAAACTGTTATAGAAAGCAGAGGTTGGAGACTGGGGTGCAGAAGGAATGTTACAAAGACCACAGGTTGCAGACTGCAGTACAAAAAAAACTGTTACAGAGAGCAGATGTTGGAGACTGGGGAGCAGAAGGACTGTTGCAGAGGACAGATGTTGGAGACTGGGGTGCCGCAGGACACTTGCAGAAAGCAGAGGTTAAAGACTGGGGTGGAGAAAGAATATAACAGAGAGCAGAGTTTGGAAACTAGAGTGCAGGAGGATCTTACAGAGAGCAGATGTTGGAGACTGTGGTGCAGGAGGACTGTGGAAGTGAGCAGAGTTTTGAGACTGTGGTGCAGAAAGACTGTTGCAGAGAGCAGATGTCTGAGACTGGGATCCAGCGGGACTTTTGCAGAGAGCAGAGGTTGGAGACTGAGGTGCAAGAGTATTGGTGCAGAGAGCAGAGGTTGGAGACTGGTCTTCATAAGAACTGTTACATAGAGTAGACTTTGGAGAGTGGGTTGGAGAAGGATCCTACAGAGAGCAGAGGTTGGAGAATGAGGTGCAGAAGAAATGTTACAGAGAGTAGAGGTTTGAGACGGAGGTGCAGAAAGAACATTTTAGAGTACAGAGCTTGGAGACTGAGGTGCAGAAGAATTGTTATAAAGAGCAGAGGTTGGAGACTGGGGTGCAGAAGGACAGTTGCAGAGAGCAGAGGTTGGAGACTGGGGTGCAGAAGGACCTTTGTAGAGAGTAGACTTTTGAGACTGGGGTGCAGAAGGACTGTTGCAGAGAGCAGAGGTTTGAGACTGAGGTGCAGAAGGAGTCTTACAGATAGCAGAGGTTGGAGACTGGGGTGCAGAAGTACTGATAAAGAAAGCAGAGATTTCAGTCTGGGGTGCAGAAAGACCGTTGCAGAGAGCAGAGTTTGAATACTGCAGTACAGGAGGACTGTTACAGAGAGCAGAGATTGGAGAGTGGTCTGCAGAAGGACTGTAGCAGAGAGCAGATGTTTTTAACTAAAGTGCAGAAAGACTGTTGCAGAGAGCAGAGTTTTCAGACTGGGGTACAGAAGGACTGTTGCGGAGAGCAGATTTGAAGACTGGGGTGCAGAAGGATTGTTACAGAGAGCAGAGGTTCGAAACAGGAGTGCAGAAGGATCTTACAGAGATTAAAATTTGGAGACTGAGGTGCAGAAAGACTGTGTTAGAGATCAAAGGTTGAAGACTGGGGTTAAGTAGGATCATTGCAGAGAGCAATGTTTGGAGACTGGGGTGCAGAAGGACCGTTGCAAAGAGCAAAGTTTGGAGACTGAGGTGCAGAAGGATTGATAGAAAGCAAAGCTAGGATACTGGGGTGCAGAAAGAATGTTGCAGAGAGCAGAAGGTGGAGACTGAGGTGCAGAAGGACTTTTGCAGAGAGCAGAGGTTTGAAACTGGGGTGCAGAAGGACTCTTACAGAGAGCAGAGTTTGGTGACTGAGGTGTATAAGGTTCGTTGCAGTGAGCAGAGTTTTCAGACTGAGGTGCAGAAGGAGTGTTACAGAGAGCACAGATGGAGACTGTGGTTCAGAAGAAATGTTGCAGAGAGCAGAAGGTGGAGACTACGGTGCAGAAGGACTTTTTCAGAGAGCAGAGGTTGGAAACTGGGGTGCAGAAAAATTGATACTGAAAGCAGACTTTGGAGACTGGGGTGCAGAAGAACCGTTAGAGAGAACAAAGGTTGGAGACTGGGGTGCAGAAGGACCGTTGCAAAGAGCAAAGTTTGGAGACTGAGGTGCAGAAGGATTGTTAGAAAGCAGAGCTAGGATACTGGGGTGCAAAAGGAATGTTGCAGAGAGTAGAAGGTGGAGACTGAGGTGCAGAAGGATTGTTAGAAAGCAGAGCTAGGATACTGGGGTGCAGAATGAATGTTGCAGAGAGCAGAAGGTGGAGACTGAGGTGCAGAAGGACTTTTGCAGAGAGCAGAGGTTTGAAACTGGGGTGCAGAAGAACTGTTACAGATAGCAGAGGTTGGAGACTGGGGTGCAGAATAACTGATATGGAAAAAAGTGTTTTGAACCTGGTGTGCAGAAGAACTGTTGCAGAGAACAGAGGTTGGATTCTGGGGTTCAGTAGGACCGTTGCAGAGAGCAGAGGTTGGAGTATTACGTGCAGAAGGACTGTTATAGAGAGCAAAGTTTGGAAACCGGGGTGAAGAAGGATCTTACAGAGAGCAGAGTTCAGAGACTGGGGTGTAGAAGGACTGTTGCAGAGAGCAGAGGTTGGAGACTGAGGTGCAGAAGGATCATTGCAGAGAGAAGAGGTTGGAGACTGGGGTGCATTAGGCCTGTTACAGAGAGCAGAGTCTGGAGACTGGGGTGAATAACACCTGGTAGAGAGAAGAGGTTGAAGACTTTTGTGCAGAAGGATTGTTACAGATAGCACAGTTTGGAGACTGGGGTGCAGAAGAATCGTTGCAGAGATCAGAGGTTTCAGACTGAGGCTTAGAATGACTGTTACAGAGAGCAGAGTTTGGAATCTGAGTTGGAGAAGGACTGTTTCAGAGAGCATATATTTGATCCTGGGGTGCTGAAGGATCGTTACAGAGAGCACAGTTTGGACACTGGGGTGCAGAAGGCCTGTTACAGAGAGCAGAGGTTGAAGACTGAGGTGCAGAAGGCCTGTTACAGAGTGCAGAGGTTGGAGACTGGGATGCAAAAGGATTGTTAAAGAGAGCAGAGGTTGAATACTGGGGTGCAGAAAGACAATTACAAAGAGCAAATGTTGGAGACGGAGGTGCAGAAGGACTTTTAAAGAGAGCACAGTTTGGATAATGGGGTCCAGAAAGACTGTTACAGAGAGCAGAGTTTTGAGACTGATGTGCAGAAGGATTGTTGCAGAGAGAAAAGTTTGGAGACTGGGGTGCAGAAAACCTGTTAGAGAGAGGAGAGTTTTGAGACTGGGCTGCAGAAGACCTTGTACAGAGAGCAGAGTTTGGAGACTGGGGTGCAGAAGGATTGGTACAGATAGCACAATTTGGAGACTGGGGTGCAGAATTATCGTTGCAGAGAGCAGAGGTTTCAGACTGAGGCTTAGAAATACTGTTACAGAGAGCAGAGGTTGAAATCTTAGGTGCAGAAGGACTGTTACAGAAAGCAGAGGTTGGCAATTGGAGTGCAGATGGACCGATATAGAGAGAAGAGTTTGGAGACTGGGGTTCAAAAAACCTGTTACAGAGAGCAGAGTTTGGAAACTGGGGTGCAGAAGACGTTGTACAGAGAGCAGACGTTAAAAAAATGAGATACAGAAAGATTGTTATAGAGAGCAGAGGTTTGAGACTGGGGTGCAGAGGACTATTACAGAGAGCGAAGTTTGGAGACTGAGGTGAAGAAGGACTTATACGGAGAGCAGAGGTTGGATGCTGAAGTACAGAAGGACAGTTACAGAGAGCAGAGTTTGGAGACTGAGGCGCAGAAGGATTGTTATAGAGAGCAGAGTTCTGAGACTAAAATGCAGAAGGACTCCTACAGAGAACAGAGATTGGAGACTGGGGTGAAGAAGGATCATTGCAGAGACCAGAGGTTTGAGACTGAGGGGCAGAAGGATCGTTTCAGAGAGCAGAGGTTTCAGACTGTGATGCAGAAAGATCGTTACAGAGAGCAGAGGTTGGAGACTGGGGTGCAGAAGGACAGTTACAGAGAGCACAGATGGAGACTGGGATGCAAAAGAAATGTTGCAGAGAGTAGAGGTTGGATACTAGGGTGCAGAAGGACTGTTACTGAGAGCCGAAGTTGGAGATTGGGGTGAAGAAGAACTGATACAGAAAGCTGACGTTGGAGACTGGGGTGCAGAAGGACCGTTACAGAGAGCAGAGGTTGGAGACTTAGGTGCAGAAGGACTGATGCAGAGAACAGGGGTTGGTGACTGGGGTGCAGAAGAACCGTTACAGAGAGCAGAGTTTGGAGACTGAGGTGCAGAAGGATTTTTACAGAGAGCAGATGTTGGAGACTGGGGTACAGAAGGCCTGTTACAGAGAGCAGAGTTTTGAGCCTGGGGTGCATAAGCACTGTTACATATAGCACAGTTTCGAAACTGGGTTGCAGAAGGATCTTATAAAGAGCATTATGTAGTCTGAGGTTCAGAAGTTTTGTTACAGAGAGCAAAGTTTAGAAACTGGGGTGTAGAACGATTGGTTCAGAGAGCAGAGTTTTCAGACTGAGGTGCAGAAGAACTGTTGCACAGAGCAGATATTGGATCCTGGGGTGCTGAAAAATCGTTGAAGAGAGTACAGGTTGGAGACTGGGGTGCAGGAAGCCTGTTACAGAGAGCAGAGGTTGAAGACTGTGCTGCGGAAGGCCGGTTACAGACAGCAGAGTTTGGAGACTGTGGTGCAGAAAGACTGTTACAGAGAGCAGAGTTGCAAGAATGGGTTGCAGCAGGATCTTACAGATAGGAGATTTTTGAGACGGAGGTGAAGAAGGACTTTTATAGAGAGTAGAGGTTGGAGACTTAAGAGCAGAAGGACTGTTTTAGAGAGCACAGGTTAAAGACTGAGGTCCAGAAAAATTGTTACAGAGATCAGAGGGTGGAGACTGGGGTGCAGAAGGAGTGTAACAGAGAGCAGAGTATGGAGATTGGGGTGCAGAAAAACTGTTACCGAGAGCAGAGGTTGGAAACTGGGGTGCAGAAGGACTGTTGCAGAGAGCAGAGTTTGGAGACTTAGGTGCAGAAGGACTGTTACAAAGAGCAGCGGTCGGAAACTGGGGTGCAGAAGGACAATTGGAGAGAGCAGAAGTTGGAATCTTGCGAGAATAAAGATCATTGCAGAGAGCAGATGTTAAACACTGCGGTGTAGAAGGACTGTTACAGAGAGCAGAGTTTTAAGAATGGGTTGCAGAAGGATCTTACCGAGAGCAGATTTTGGAAACTGAGGTGCAGAAGGACATTTACAGAGAGTAGAGGTCGGAGACTTAGGAGCAGAAGGACTGTTGTAGAGAGCAGAGGTTGGAGACTGAGGACCAGAATGATTTTTACAGAGATCAGGGGGTGGAGACTGGGGTGCAGAAGGAGTGTTACTGAGAGCAGAGTTTGGATATTGGGGTGCAGAAAAACTGTTACCGAGAGCAGAGTTTGAAGACAGGGGTGCAGAAGGATCGCTGGAGAGAGCAGTGGTATGAGACTGGGGTGTAGAAGGACTGTTTCAGAGAGAAGAGGATGGAGAGTGGGGTGCAGAAGGACTGTTGCAGAGAGCAGAGGTTGAAGACTGAGTTGCAGAAGGAGTGTCACAGAGAGCAGGGGCTGGAGACTGGGGTGCAGAATAACTGATATGGAAAGTAGAATTTGGAGACTGGGGTGCAAAAGGACTGTTACAGACAGCAGAGGTTGGAGACTGCAGTACAGAAGAACTGTTACAGAGAGCAGAGGTTTTACACTGGGGTGCAGAATAACTGATACAGAAAGTAGAGTTTGTAGTCTAGGGTATAAAAAGACTGTTACAGAGAACAGATTTTGTAGCCTGGCGTGCAGAAGGACTGTTGTGGAGAACAGAAATTGGAGACAAGGGTGCAGAAGGGCCGTTGCAGAGAGATGAGGTTGGAGACTGAGGGGCAGAAGGCCTGTTACACAGAGCAGAGTTTCGACACTGGGTTGCAGAAGACCTGTTACAGAGAGCAGAGGTTGGAGACTTGGGTGCAGAAGGATTGTTATATATAGCACAGTTTGGAGACTGGGGTGTAGAAGGATCGATGCAGAGAGCAGAGGTTTCAGACTGATTCTTAGAAGGACTGTTATAGAGAAAAGAGGTTGGAGTCTGAGGTCCAGAAGGACTGTTATAGAAAGCAGAGGTTGGTAATTGGAGTGCAGATGGACCGTTACAAAGAGAAGAGGTTGGAGACTGCCATACAGAAGGACTATTACAGAGAGCAGAGGTCTGAGACTGGGTAGAAGAAGGATCGTTGCAGAGAGCAGAGGAAGGAGACTGAGTTGCAGAAGGACAGTTAGAGAGAGCACAGTTTGAAGAGTGGGGTGCAGAATAAGTGTTGCAGAGAGCAGAGTTTGGAGACTTGGGTTCATAAGGACTGATGCAGAGAGCAGAGGTTCGAGACTGGGGTGCAGAAGTATCATTGCAGAGAGCAGAGGTTGGAAACTAAGGTGCAGAAGGATCGTTACACAGAGGAGAATTTGGTTCCTGGGGTGTAAAAGGACTGCAGCAGAGAACAGAGGTTGGAGACTGAGGTCCATAAGGACTGATACACAGAGCAGAGGTTGGAGACTGGGGTGCAGAAGAACTGATACACAAAGCAGAGGTTGGAGACTGGGCTTAAGAAGGACCATTACAGAGAAAAGAGTTTGGAGACTCCAGAAGGGAAGGACTTTTACAGAGAGCAAAGTTTAGAGACCGTGATGCAGAAGGACTGTTGCAGAGAACAGAGGGTGGAGACTGGGGTGCAGAAGGATCCTTACAGAGAGCAGAGTTTGGAGACTGGGGTGAAGAAGGACCGCTGCACCGGGCAGATGTTGGAGACTGGGGTGCAGAAGGATTGTAAGAGAGAGCAGACTTTGGAGACTGAGGTGCAGAAGGACTGTTACAGAGAGCAGAAGTTGGAGACTGAGGTGCAAAAATATAGTTACGGAGAGCAGAGTTTGGAGACTGAGGTGCAGAAGGACTTATACAGAGAGCAGAAGTTGGATACTGGGGTGCAGAAGGATTCTTACAGAGAGCAGAGGATGGAGACTGGGGTGCATAAAAAGTGTTACAGATAGCAGAGTTTGGAGATTCTGGTTCAGAAGAACTGTTAAAGAGAGCAGAGTTTTAAGACTGGGGTTCAGAATGATTGTTACAGAGTGCAGAGTTTTGATTTGGGTGCAGCAGGACTGATAAAGAGAGTAGAGCTTAGAGACTTGGGTGCAGAAGAACTGTTACAGAGAGCAGAGGTTAAAGACTGCGGTGCAGAAGGCCTGTTACAGAGAGCATTGGTTGAAGACTGAGGTGCACAAGGATCCTTACAGAGAGCAGAGGTTGGATACTGAGGTGCAGAAAGACTTACAGAGAGCAGAGGTTGGAGACTGAGTGTCAGAAAGATTGTTAGAGAGAGCAGAGGTTAGAGACTGAGGTGCAGAAGGACTGTTACAGAGAGCAGAGTTTGAAGACTGGGGTGCAGTAGTATCATTGCAGAGAGCAAAGGTTGGAAACTGAGGTGCAGAATGGTCTTACAGAGAGAAGAGGATGGAGACTGGGGTGCATAAAAAGTGTTACAGATAGCAGAGTTTGGAGATTCTGGTTCAGAAGAACTGTTAAAGAGAGCAGAGTTTTAAGACTGGGGTTCAGAATGATTGTTACAGAGTGCAGAGTTTTGATTTGGGTGCAGCAGGACTGATAAAGAGAGTAGAGCTTAGAGACTTGGGTGCAGAAGAACTGTTACAGAGAGCAGAGGTTGGAGACTGCAGTGCAGAAGGCCTGTTACAGAGAGCATTGGTTGAAGACTGAGGTGCACAAGGATCCTTACAGAGAGCAGAGGTTGGATACTGAGGTGCAGAAAGACTGTTACAGAGAGCAGAGGTTGGAGACTGAGTGTCAGAAAGATTGTTAGAGAGAGCAGAGGTTAGAGACTGAGGTGCAGAAGGACTGTTACAGAGAGCAGAGTTTGAAGACTGGGGTGCAGTAGTATCATTGCAGAGAGCAAAGGTTGGAAACTGAGGTGCAGAATGGTCTTACAGAGAGCAGAGGTTAAAGACTGGGGTGCAGAAGGACAGTTACAGAGAGCACAGGTTGGAGACTGGGGTCGAGAAGAAATTTTGCAGAGAGCATAGATTTGAGACTGGGGTGCAGAAGGACTGTTTCAGAGAGCAGAGGTTGAAGGATGAGGTGCAGACAGACTGTTACAGAGAGCAGAGTTTTAAGACTGGGTTGCAGAACGACTGATACACAAAGCAGAGTTTGGAGACTGGGGTGTGGAACGACCCTTACAGAGAGCACAGTTTGGAGACTGCGGTATAGAAGGACTGTTACAGAGAGCAGAGGTTGGAGACGGGGGTGCAGAAGGACTGTTTCAGAGAACAGAGACTGAAGACTGGGGTGCAGAAGAACTGTTGCAGAGAGTAGATTTTTGAGACTGAGGTGCAGAAGGTTTGTTACAGAGAGCAGAGGTTGGATACTGGGGTGCAGAAGGATCTTACAGAGAGCAGAGGTTGGAGACTGAGGGCAGAAGGACTGTTGCAGAGAGCATAGGTTGGAGACTGAGGTGCAGAATCATTGTTTCAGAGAGAAGAAGTTGGAGACTGGGGTGAAGAAGGCCTGTTACAGAGAGCAGAGGTGGGAGACTGGGGTGCTGAAGGCCTGTTACAGAGAGCAGAGGTTGGAGGCTGGGGTGAAGAAGGACTGTTACAGAGAGCAGAGGTTGGAGACTGGGGTGCTGAAGGCCTGTTACAGAGAGCAGAGGTTGGAGGCTGGGGTGCAGAAGGACTGTTACAAATAGCAAAGTTTATAGACTGAGGTGCAGAATCATATTATAGAGAGCAGAGTTTGGAGACTGAGGTGCAGAAGGAATGTTACAGAGAGCAGAGTTTTGAGACTGGGTTGCAGAATGATTGTTGAGGAGAGCAGAGTTTTCAGACTTAGGTGCATAAGGACTGTTGCAGAGAGCAGATGTTCGAGAGTGGTGTGCAGAAGGATTCTTTCAGAGAGCAGAACTTGGAGACTGAGGTGCAGAAGGATTCTTGCAGAGAGCAGAGGTTGGAGACTGGGGTGCAGAAGGCGTGTTACAGATATCACAGTTTGGAGACTGTTTTGCAGAAGGATATTATAGAGAGAAGAGTTTGAAGACTGATGTGTAGGAGGACTGTTACAGAGAGCAGAGGTTGGAGACTGGGGTTCAGAATGATGGTTGCAGAGAGCAGAGTTTTCAGACTGAGGTGCAGAAGGAGTGTTGCAGAGAGCAGATGTTCGCGACTGGGGTGCAGAAGCAGTGTTTCAGAGAGCAGAACTTGGAGACTGGGTTGGAGAAGGATTGTTGCAGGGAGCAGAGGTTGGAGACTAGGGTGCAGAAGAACTGGTATAGAGAGCAGAGGTTTTAGACTGGGGAGCAGAAGGCCTGGTACAGAGAGCAGATCTTTGACACTGTTGTGCAGAATGATTGCTGATAGCTGATGAGCCTCCTTCTGGACACTTTCTTTTCCGCACAGTACATCAGGCCCTCTCTCCTAACCCTGCTCTCTTTTGGCTTTATTAGCACCTGTGACTTCCACAGTCACTCTAAGCCATGACTCCCAGGCCTATCTCCTGGGAACCTGTCCCGCTGCCTACTGGAATCTCCTCGGGAGACCCCGCAGGTACCCAGATTCTAGGCCCAACCTCCTTTCCTCCTTTTCTCTCCCCAGACACGCTCCTTCTCATTCTTTTTTATGTTTTAATGAGTGATCCCACTGACACTCAGCAACCCCACAGACCAGGTCCCCTCTTGTGTCCTCGTCACTAGGACTTTAAAGTGCTCCACCCAGGGCTCCTCTTCAGAGCTTTTCCCCAAGCTCCAAATGTCACATCTTCAGTTACCAGATATTTCCTTTTAATCTTGTTTTGGCACCCGATTTTTCTCAGAGACTACATTAAGGTATTTTAACCAAAGCACATGAACTGTAGAGACTATTATGGCTTAGAAATAAGGTATCCCCTCACCAAAAGCTCATGGTCAGCCACAGTAGCAATGTTCAGATGTGAAATGATTAGACTGTGAGACTTGTGACCTAATCGGTGGATCCATCCATTTTGTGGGTTAATTATCTGAAAGGCCCACTGTACTGAGAGAAGTGTGGGCAGGTGGAGTGTGCCTGGGGACATGCCCTGGGGAATCACATCTTGTTCCCTGCGAACTGTCTCCTCCGGTCCCCTCCCCCACCCCAACCTTCTGGCTGCCATGAGCTAGGGACGCTTCCCCCCTTGTTCCCTTCAACCTTGGCGTCCCACCTCATCTCAGGCTGGCAGCAATGGGTCAGCTGGCCCCAGACCAAACCTCCAAGCCAGAAGGCCAGAGTGCATCTCCCCCTCTGGGTTGTTCTGGTCAGGCCTGTGGTAACTGTGGCAACCCTGGACTGACCCAGGGAGTAGGTGTTATGAGTGGATTGGACCCACAACTGTTTCCTAAATCCACAGATACTGTCATTGTCAGAGCTCAAGACATTTTATTCTGCATGGCCTGTTTCCAACCTTCCCTCACCTAGAATGCAGTCTACTAATGATTATTGAGATTCTCCAGCCATCCTGGTCCTTCCCATTTGCACACCACAGCTAGCTCCTAGGCAGCCAGACCCATGGATCTCCTTCTGCCCACTGAGGAGAGAAGACAGATTTTCTGAGGACCCTGTTAGAATTTCACTCTAATTTTTTTTACGGACCACACTCAAAGGGCATGTTTCAGGCAATTCTTCAAAATGCGTGTTTGAGAAATCAGACTCACAATGATTTTTGTGATTCTCTCCCAGGCTCCAATAACCACTGCTCTACTCTCTACTTCTCTGAGATCAACTTTTTATCTTCCACTAAGAAGTGAAAAACTGCTATTTATCTTTATTTGTCTGGCTTATTTCACTTAATATAATGTCTCCCATGAGCTAGTTTTAAATAGAAACTGCACAACAAATTCTTTTATGTCAGATTTAAATTTTATTCTGAAGAGATAATTCGAAATGGTCACATATGTTTATGTAGGAAAATGTTCATTAAAATATTTATAGGACTGGAGATTATCTGAATTTTTAGCCAAAAAGGAGAGATTAAGTTTATGTAAGAGAGATGTAAGCTTATTGATAATTTCAATAGATGCAGAAAAAGCATTTAACAAAATATAGCACCCCTACCTGTCAAAACAGTAGAAACACTAGTGATAGTAGGAACTTTGTAAAAGCATTGTAAAAGCTATCTATGCTAAACGCAAGGCAGCATCATTCTAAGTGGAGAAAGGTTGAAAGCATTCACTCTAAAAACTGGAAAAAGACAGGGTGCCCCCTCTTTCACCACTTCTATTCAACTTCATCCTTGAAATTGCCAGAGCCATTGGACAAAAGAAAGAAATTAAAGGTATACAAATAGGTCAAGAAGAATTCAAATCTCACTCTTTGCTGATAGGATCATGTCATCTTCTTAATTTTTTATTAGAGCATAATAGTTATACATAGAAGTTGGGTTGATTTGGAAAAGATCCTATGTGCATGGAATCTGATTTAGTTTATTCAGTCCCCACCCCCCATCTCCCTCCTTTTCCTGCCCCCATTCTCCTTTCTCTACTGATCTTTCTTTGGGTCATTTATCTGTTAATTTCTGACCGGTACTTTCTACATATACATACAGGTGCAGTCCCCTGTGGTAGACTTCCATGTGCACATAACATGATCTGCGTAAGATAGTTCACATTTTCTCCTTTCCCAAACCTCTCCGCCCTTTCATTCTCCTTCTACTCCACTGATCTTCCCTGTATACTTAAGATAGCCAGTCCAACCCCACTTCATCAACTTCTTTCCTCTATTTTGCTCTGGCCCTGATAATTTCAGCATTGTACAGGAATAGTTAACTTCTGCCTTTCCGAACACAGAGATCAAGATTGATGTAAAATTAGAAAAACTCTACATTGGAAAACACTGAAGGTAACACTGACTGCTTCTGCAGATGATGACTCTGCTTTGTAAATTTTTTGCTTAACATTTGCAATGAAAATGAACTTCTCCAAAAATCCTATGTTTACATAAAAGAACAACAGGAGACAGAGATTACTGAGACAGTGAAAAATGACTTCACACTATGATGAGGTCGAATGGCTTTCTGTTGGCTTCTAGCAATTCTCTGGTTACTCCAACCCACCATCACCCCTGCAAATGTGTGGGGCTCAATGGGTCTGATTTCCTGAGACCAATCCCACACGTTATCAGTCTCCAGGCTGCTTTTCATTCGATATTATTTGCCATGTTGCTGCAGATTAACAAGCCTGTTTGGGGTGCTCTCAGTTCATTTTCATCATGGTCTCTTTATCTCTGTTTTGTAGCTATGACAACATTGGAAATGAGCAATCAATCATTTGTCACTGAATTCATCTTCTTGAAATTTTCAAAGCACTTCAACCTACAGGGCTGGTTCTTCCTGCTCTTTCTGGTCATTTACCTGAACACTCTCCTGGGGAACATGCTCAGAATAGTGACCACAAGGGTCAGTCCTGCTCTCCCCACTCCAATGTACTTTTTCCTCAGCAATTTGAGCTTTTTGGACGTCTGCTACATATCCACCACCCTCCCAGTACTGCTGGTGAACTTCTTCTGGAAGGAAAAGGCCATTTATTATGAGGGCTGCCTTTCCCAGATCTTCTTCTTGGTGACAAGTGCTGGCACAGAAGGCTTCTTACTGGCTGTGTGGCCAGTATGACTGCTGTGTGGCCACATGCCGTCTTCCTCAGAACCCAGTCATCATGAGTGTGAAGGTCTGTGTTGGCCTGGTGACTGGGTCCTGGCTGTGTGGGCTGGTGAATATGGTCACACACATGGTGGTGGCCATAAAACTCACTCTGTGTGGGCCCCACCAGATCAGCCACTTTCTCTGTGACACCCCATTGCTCCTTAGCTCTCCTGCTCAGAAACCTCTGTCAACGAGTCTGCGCTCCACGTTGTCAGTGTCACCATGGGCCTGAGCCCCTACCTCTTCACTGCAGGCTCCTACTCATCATGGCGGCCATCCTGGGGATTCCCTCTGTCCAGGGAAAGAGGAAGGCCTTCTCTACCTGTGCATCCTCCCTCACTGTCGTGGTGGTCTTCTATGGAACAGCCAACTTCCACTATGACAGGGCCAGAAAAGGCTGGACACGGACACTCTGGTCTCTGTGCTCTTCTGTGTGGTGACTCCCATGTTGAAGCCAATCATTCACAGCCTGAGAAGCAACGAGGTCCAGAGTGCTCTTAGGAAGCTTTCCGGGAGACAGACAATATAGTGTGATTAGAACTAGATGATGGTTTCATTCTAGGAAATGTCTTAGTTGTAGAAATATGTGAACTCTTCAGAAGCAATTACAAGAGCGCTCTCTCCGTACACAGGGTCTCATGAACACTGTGGTGCCCCTCCAACCAGGGGAAGCACACTGTGCTAAGTATGTGACACATTGTGACCTCACCTGGGTTCTCTAATCCACAGGTATTTCAGAATATTTTTATTACTTTTCTCTCCAAAAAAAGCCTATACCCAAAGCAGTCAATCTCCTTTTCTCAAATATTGCAGCTCTAGCCAACACTAGTGAATGTGAAGTGCTATATGCAATGTGATTTGACTTGCATTTTCCTAATGGATCTTGATTCTAAGTTTTAAATAAACACCATTTCTGTGTTTCTCCTTCACATGTTGAAAGACCCATGTATACACTCGAGTTTCTGTGGATATTTTTAATGAAGTAATACCATATACGCCTTTTTGATCTGACTCCTTTTACTTAGGATGTTTGCAATTTTCAGTTATATTGTAGCTTGTATAAGTATTTTAGTTTATTCCTCCTTATTGTGACTGATTTCCATCTTATGAAAATGCCACATATTTTTGTTCATTTTCCACTGCATAGTAATTTTTACTTTATGTCTGTGTGGGTATCGTAATGCAGATTGAACCCAGAGCCTCCTGCACACTAAAAAATGTTCTACCACTAAGCCAAAGTTCAACCCTTTTAAAAATTTTGTTTTGAGACAAGGTCTTGCAAATTTGCCCAGGTTGTCCCTGAATTTGTGATCCTCCTGCCTCAGCTTCTTGAGTAGCTAGATTACAGACCTGCCTGGACATTTTCACTTTTTGACTAATATGAATAAGATTCATATATATAATATGAACATTATATATAATAAGAACATTATATGAACATTCAAGTAGAAATCATTGGTGGACAACTTTTTTATTTATCTTGAGTTTGTAAGTAGGAGTGGAAGAGGTGGATCGTTAACTCCATATTTAACTATCTGAAGAAGTTCCGGATCATTTTCAGACCAGTGGAACCAGCTTACCTTATTATTAAGAGTGGTGAATAAAGCTTCTGATTTCCTCACTCCCTTAACAACACATCATTATCATTCCTTTTATTGTGACGACCCTAGAATGTGTGAAGTGCTTCATCAAATGTGCTTTAGCTTTGCCTTTCCCTGATGGCTAATCATTCTAAGATCTTTTAGGAGTACTGTTAATGTGTCTCTCCTAAGCATGAGAAAAACCCCATTGTATTATGAAAAAATTTAAGTTTTAGAGACTTATGTCTTTATCTAATACTTTTATTTTTATTTTTGTGCAGAAAAATTCTACAAGACTTTCAAGCTTGTTGTCTTTTCTCCATCTGTGCCCAAAAGAGATGTTTGATGACCCTTTTTATTTTCCCTCTACTTTTAAACTCCATAGCAAACAATTTCTTCACCAGGTCTTGAGCATCAGCAGGATCATAAAATTAAGGGGCACGAAGTCATACAGGGTTTGGTAAGTGATCAGCCCTTAGCAGGAGTGGATCAGCTGAAGATAGTGGGGATGCTTTTAATATTGTGGCTTCTGATATCTGTCCATCTGGCAAAGTATGTAAAATGAAGGAAAAACTTCATATGCCGTGTGAAATCCATCCCAATAAGTGTACACCCACCCTGACCCCTTCTCTCCCTAGTGGGAAAAAAGTCAGTCTTGAGGTTACAGCCACCCACAACTTCTTAGCAGAAATCTCACTCTGAACATCGCTCACCCACATCCCAGAAGAGAGAGGAAGCTGATCTTCTCGCTGCATGCTGGGAACAGGTGATTGCCAAGACATTAATGAATCCAACAGCGAATTAACTGCTCTCCATTGTTGCAGTTGAACTCGAGCCGTAGCCCTTGAGTTGTGTTCGCACACTGAGGAGTCCCAGAGCAGCTACAGAGGAAAGGCACGATGCATATTTTCAACAGGTTGGCCCCAGACCTCTATAAATGTCCAGCACAGGAAAATGAATTGTGAGAGATCAAAAAATTTTTACTTCTTCATGAGGCCACAGATATGCGACAGGCAACTCTAAGAATAACAAGTCCGTTTTCTGTTGAATGGAAACCAACAGCCAGTTTTACCAAGAGCTTTTTTTGCAGCCCAGGTGCTAGTATGGAGAGCAGCAAGGGCAACACAAAAACCAGAAATCTACACCTATCTGTGAGAGTTGCTGGTAAGTAGTTTATTAACCATCACAATTTTCAAAAACACTATCCCAGAATCAGGATATACCTACACCTTAAAAACATATTACAGAATATTGTACATATTTTCATTACCATTTTGATGGCATTTATGTAATGACCTATCGTAGCACCTTTTCTATGTGTGTCTAAGTTTCCACAATACTACTTGTATTGCCAGAGTTAGAAATAACTTCAGAGGTTATCACAAAACCTGAGGGATTTAGCATGATGCCTCCAGTACTGGAAGAAAACCCAAAACATAACAAGAAAACCTGGGATGCCTAAATTTTTTAAGTGAGATGATGAGTGTGTAAAATTACTTATGGTAAAAAATAGATAATGCTTAGTGTTAATCCTCTGCTTTTTATGAGCAGGACAGAAAGGAATAATTTTTTTGGAGAAAGTATAGGGACACATTCCCATTATGATACAATATAGCATTACAATAGACCTACCAAAATATCTGTTTAAATAAAAATCATTATTGTAGAAGAAGTTATGTTTAGAAACATATTCATTCACTAACTAGGGGTTTTCATCTTTATTTTACAACACATGGATGCTTGGGGAGGGGAGTTGCAAGCAATTTATTAACTGTCATAAATCCCTGAAGCTTGTGAGTAATCTACTTCATACACAACCCCCCTCCTTTAGAAATAATATATGTTGGGGTCAGTCATAAGTGACTTCATTCACGGTCACCTGACTTTGAGATGACTGATTGGGAAAGAAAGATGTAGAGCTGCTTGTTCTGTGGGAACTGAGCCGATGGTCTCCATAAGGAATATGTTTAGGAGACAGGAGAAACTGAGTTTCTCAGAAGCCGCTAGGCTATGTTGCCTCACTTATGCCCACAGAGGCTTTATTTTTCTCAGCAAAATATCTGCACCAGAACCACTGAACAGAAATGTCCTCTCGCCTCTGTCAAGTCTCTGTTAGATCCTTTAGGTCCCACACAGTACCATCTTTAAAGAATCTTTTAAAAACTCTGCTCCATGGATGTACTTGATAGACTTTCTTCATTCTTCAAACCTTTACTGAGTGCACATTTTCACAAGGTGTTGCCCTAGTGTTTAGAACACAATTGAAAGGCCCAACTAGGACCTGGAGGAGCACATGTTCAAGATGGAATGAGGGGGTTTGACAAGTCTTGAGTGCTCCATTTCAAGAGCTGGCCAAGCAAACACTAAGGGAGAATAATGATAATTTGTAGATTACATAGAATTGTTACCAAGTTTCTTGCACATATTGAGTTCATTTTCCCATTAGATTGTAAGTTGGTTGAAGGACAGTGTCGGAGACCAGCTCAAAAAGGGGGTCTCAGGAGACGAACGGATTGTGAGGAGTCGGCGAAAGAGGGGGTGGAGAAACAACACAGAACCAAAGTGAAGGTGTTGATCCCAATCTTTACTTGTGAAGTTGATCATATATACTTTCATTTTAGCAGGCTTACAGTACTTTGTGGTTACAAAACAGGAATCATTATTCAAACAAAACAAAATATTATGTAGCTACAATTAGAATAGAAGAATATATCTTGGCTTATGCATAAGCAAGCATTTGTACTTTCAGTTCAAGTTTTGCTTTGAGCTGTTTCTGCTTAGTTAACTTTTAATAATAGTTACAAATGTCCCAAACTATTGGCATATACCTTGACTATTCTTTCTTGACTTACTGACTGGAACCGGTGCCATGGTTACGGCAAGTAGTTGATTTGTTATTACTTGTAACCAAACAAAAGTAAGAGAACAAACCATTGTGCACAGGAACAAGAACAAGTTGCCCAGTACTAAGCACTAATCTATCTTCTTAACATTAATTTTCTTTCTCTAGATTTTAATTTAATTTCTCAAAAACTTCCTTGACAAGAATACAGGGAGTTTTTCTTTAGACATTAACAATTTACACTCCACAGCTAAATCATTGCATTTAGAGCAAACAGATCTATGCTTTAGATCTAGTTGCATTAATTGGGAAAGTCATGATTTTTCCTTTATACTTAATGGTCATATGAGTAATCAAAACTATACTTATTAAAGGAATACAAAAACAAATCAGTCCATTCCCAGAAACATACTGCGCTCCTCCAGAGGATGGATGCCTTGTGCCATCCACCTCAGAAGGGCCTTGCCATTGCCTGAGTCAGGGGAGGAGTGCAGCAGGAGAGGAATCAGATCTTATCCTCTTTGGGTTTCTTAGTAGATCTGGCTTAGGACTAAATTAGATCCTGTATAGGAACAAAATTGGTTTAAATTGAAACTAACCACTACCAAGAAAAGAAATTTTAAAATCCTAAATGAAAAAGAGAATTTTTTATTTTGAAGAATTTTATAACTAGAAGGCTCTGACATATCATAAAAGTTAATAATTTGTCTTCCCTTTCCCCTTTATGCTAGAAAAAGAACTGAAAGAGCTGGCACAGTGGTGCACGCCTTTAACCCAGCAGCTCAGGAGGCTGAGGCAGGAGGATAGTGAGTTCAAAGACAGCCTCAGCAAAAACAAGGCACCAAGAAACTCAGTGAGACCCTGTCTCTAAATAAAATATAAAATAGGGCTGGGGATGTGGCTCAGTGGTCAAGCCCCTGAGTTCAATCTCCGGTAACTGCCCCCCTACACCCCAGCCCAAAAAAAAAAACAGAACTGAAAGAGATGTTAAATGCTGAATTGAGTGCTGAATCTCCAAGACAGGAGGGAGATCGTTTTCTTGTGAATTTGTTAACAATTTAAACCTACCAGTTAGGGGTAAGGGCATCCCTGCATGTTAGGTGAAAGAGCCCAGCCTCCCTCAAAGTGTGTCCTTGGACCAGCATCACTGGGAACACTTGGAACTCACTGACTGAGGCCAACTGTTCTGCACAATTACCTCTGATTTTTCCCTCGGCTCCAAGCACCCAAACGACATGGAAGGATATGAGGAAAACTCTGGGCCAGGCCAGATAGCTCATAGATTTCACAGTAATAAATTCACATTGCTACAAGCACCTGAAATCATTTAGATATTTGTTCCGTATAAATTGACCTTGTACTGTGTGTGTGTGTGTGTGTGTGTGTGTGTGTGTGTGTGTGTGTGTATGTGTGTTTTAAGCAATTTACTGGGCAACATGCAAATTGGATTTAAAAATTTTAATCATTGCTTGTGCTATTGAGGTCAAATAGGAATCATTGTTTCCCTGATGTGCAAAAGGGTTTTCATGATCACACCATTCTTCCTCATTTTGGTCATGCCCTTTTTTTTTTTTTTTCGTTTGAGGAAATGAATCCCTAAGGTAAGTCAGCAAAACATTTCATTTATTGACAAAGCAAAAAAAAAAGTTTTTCTTTAATACTATAGACTTATTTATTTTATTTTGTTTATATTTAGATTTTTAAATTAGTTGTGCTTAACTGAAGCACCTACTTTCTATTGAAATTTAAATACTTTAAGCTTCTTAAGGCCCTGAGATTTGAAATTTTAATGAAAGCTGTGTTGGCCTATTAATCATGTGCAATGAATTATTAGAACCAAAGACAAGAATGTCTGGGCATTGAAGATCATAGGACAGTTTACTAATATATGGTATTATCATAAGGTAACAAAGTATCACTACAAATTAGAGTTATTACATGATAAATTTTATGATTCAATTTCTTTTTTGTTTCTTAAATCATAATTGTTAATACATATTAAATGTACAATTAATGTACATTATGCAAATTAAAGGGATTCATTGGTGTTTCCCTACTTGCATTAATATATTGTGCATTAATTTCATTTTTTTTTTCTGTAAAATGGGGATAATAGGTTATCTCATAGGTTGTTGTGTAAACCAAATAAGTTAATGCATGTAAAAATCTTATAGGCATTTAATAAGTTTAGGTATTTTTATCTAATGTGTGTCTCTATTCGTTACTCAATTTGAAAAATCCTGATTGGATTCAGGTATGTAAAAATTCATCTTTTCAAAGAAATTTACTTAGTTTTGATAGAATGGATTATCCGAAATTCAATCTAATTTTTACAGAAAACATGCCACTTTTAAACTACATTAAACAAGGTTTTTAAAGTCAGGCATTTATGTGTTTTGAAGCAATCTAAGAAGACTCACACTCAAATTATTTTTCTATGAAATATGCCCTAGATGATTATGATGATTATGGTTATTATTATTGCAGAGCAGAGGGTTTACTATTAAGTTGATCTAATTCCTATGCTGCATTATATAAATTCTAAGGAGCAAGTACATATTGTGTCACAAAGTTTCATTCATGAGTTATGATTGTTAATAATGGATTCTAATGGTGACCATGATGATGATTCAATCTAATGCCCTACATTAATAAAGAGCATAGAGGATAAGGAAAATTGTTTGGGTATCATCCTTCACCCTACCCCACACCCGTGAACTACAAGAAATTAGCCAGTAAAACCAAGGAAAAACTTATATGCAGATAAAATTATATAAACATACATTGGGAGATTTTTTTAATGCCCCATGTAATTGTCCCTCCTGAACTGACCTTTATAATTAAGACATTTACAATAGCAGTATGCACAACTTCAGAGATTGTATTTTTAAATCCCTGAACATTTACGTTTAGTTTTCCCTTTTACACATCCACAGACCATGTACCAATTTCTCATAGTAAAATCTTCTGGAACTGCCTTCTATGTGGAATTTTATTTCTTTTTCCGAAAACATCTAGATATCTACCTATAAAAGAGATTGTCATATTTATCTTTTTGATATGGGGAGTTAAAAGAAAGTACATGACACTGATTTCTAAATGACTTGAAGTTCATCCAGGTAGTTGATAGAAAAAACAGAGAACGTGAGAAATGTCAAGTACATGTAGCTTCCAGCTACATTTCAAAGTTGATTTATTGTAAATCAATGCTAATAAGGTAACCTCTTGTTTAGGGAAATTATTTAGAGAAAGCGATACCTACAACTGAACTAGATAGTGTGGTGTTTTTAGTCATTTCTGGATAAACTTTTACTACAATTTTCGTGAACACCAAGTATCACAAGAATCCCTACTTTCTCTATTTCCTTCTCTACTTTCTCTATTATCCTGGGGGATTTCATATTCACCCTTTGCTGTAACAGTTGTCTTCAAGACAATGACTCCCAAATCCACACCTGCAGTTCTAGGCTGTCTGTGAAGGGCATTTCCACGTGATTATCCCACAGATAACTCACATTCAACATTACTCAAATCAAATCCACTAAAGCCTCCTCTACATCTGCTATTCCTCACATATTCCTGTTTTCCTGAGTGATCCCACCAGCTAGCCAGCCTGCCCAAACTGATTTGTTGTCTTTACCATGTCCTCTTCAACTAGGACTTTAAAGTTCTCCATATCCTTCTCCATGAGTGCTTCAGAGATTTTCTCCCACTTTCAACACAGCACGTCTTCAGATACAGACCACTTCATTTTGATCTTGTTTTAGTACTCAGATCACTCTTTTGAACTAAACAGGTGTGTCTAAAACCTGGGGAACCAGGTTTCACAGTTATCGACCCCTGCTCTTTGGACTCACACGCACAATTCCATGAGTGGGTCTATCTGCGTGTTCTAGACCTAGAGATCTGATTATTTTCTAAAACACAGTCTCTCTCCCTCCAGATTTTCCAGTTTTAAGTCTGCACTCACCTGAAAGAGATTTATTGTCCTCTATTGTTGATACTCTGTAATCATTGATGTCCATGCTCATACCCAAGCCTGGCTTCCAGAGACACACCTGGGCTCTCTGGTGGCCCATGGCATGGTGGGGGGTGGGACGTTTTCCTAGGTTTCTATTGCCAAGTACCTTGCTTAGAAATCAGGCCTGACACAGCTTCACAGAGCCTAGTCCCGGCCCCATAGGCTGATATCCTGCCATCTCCCCTGAAGTAGCAGGCTTCTCAAAATGACCCAGGGCTTGGCAGAATCCACTGGTACTATCCCAGCAGCCCCTTGAAGCCTAGCTGGAGTCTCCATAGAAACAGGGTACATCTCTATGGAAATGGGCTCCCTCATTTCGCCCCAGTGTGATGCAGCTGTCAGAGAAGCTCAATAGTGAGGGTCTTTCCATTTATAGCAATTAGGATAACCAAGTGTTCTGAGCTTGCTGAGCCTTAGATTGCAGATTGCTGCTATATTCTTTGAGATTTCTGCCATCAATGTTGCCTGAGATGCCAACTTGCCATTCCACTAACTATAAGACAATGTTCTCAGTCAAGACCAGTCCCACAACCAATAACACACACAGACACACAGACACACAGACACACACACACACACACACACACACACACACACACACACATGCACATGCCCATCCATCATGGTGAGCAAGGCTTTGTATGTGTGATACAGACCGAATGCACCCACCAATCACATTCACTGCTTCAAACAGATCGTGATCAAGAAACAACTGATGTCACTTGTAAAATTTGATAAGTCCTGGACTATCACTGTGGTAAAAAAGAAGTAGAGAAATGCAAAAAAATGGGAGAAAATACTTAACCTCTTAGAGACCTAAAAAAATATTAGATGTGGTTCCAACCAATCCTGAGTTAAAAATCATCTTGAAAAAATGCTTTCACTTTTATTTATCAATTTACTTATTTACTTACTTACTGCAGTACTGGGGATTGAACCCAGTGGCACTCTACCATGAAGCTATATTTCCGGCCCATTCAATTATTTGGGGCGGGGGCCTTGCAGAGTTTCAAATTTATGACTCTCCTGCCTTTGTCTTCCAAGTACCTGGGATTACTGGCAGGTACAACTCTTCCCCATTAATTACTTTTCTTTAAATAAGGCTATTTTTAAAAATGGAACTATACTTTGTACTCAAAAAATGCACAGATCTAAAGTGTACAGGTTTATAATATTTTACATATATATGAACTTCCAAAACTCAGGATATAAAACATTTCCATCACTTTAGAAAATTCCTTCATGCTTCAACTGATATCACCCCTGAGCTCCCCCATCAAAAAAAAAGACCACCATTATTACTTGACCATTATAGCTGTTTTGCTAATTTTTGAACTTTATTTAAAGTAAACTTACAGTATATATTTTGTATCTGGCTTCTTTCACCCAGAAATTTTTTTTAGATTTGTCAATGTTATTAATGTTCCAGTATTTGTGTTTCTAAAGTAACTGAATTATTCCACTGCATTATAAACCGTGATTTGTCTTCTGTCCTTCTGCTGAAGGCATAATATTTGTTTGAGTTATTATAAATTATTACACAAGAATTTTTGTGAACTGTGCATTAATTTCCTTGGAAATATGCTAGGAATGGGATTGTTTTGAATAGAATAACTACATATTTAACTAAGTTAGAAATTACTAAATATTTTTGAAAAGTAAGTGTATAGACTTCAAATTTCACCTTGAGTATCTATCGAAATAGCTAGAAAGTATGTTGTTTTCATCATTATAATAACCAAAAAGAGCAGAAGAAAATGCAAATTAATGACTTTCCTTGACTTTATTAGGGATGAAGATTATAAGGCAAACAACTAACCAAAGTCTGGGGAGAGATCAGCAACCAAAATAATCCAGGCATTTCTTTTAACTATGGAAGAACATACTAGATACATAGGAGTTTATTTATTTTAAAAAAAACTCAAATAAAAAGCCCCGACATTCACAGCCTGAGAAGCAATGAGGTCTAGAGTGCCCTGAGGAAGCTGGCTGGAGGGTGTGCATCCCTTTGCATGATCAAAGTCTAGACCATTCTTAAAACTGGAGTATATAGTCATCTGAAAAAATATGCCTCCCAGGGACTTGTAGGCACCTGTTTAGAGAGTCTGTATCTGGAGATTTAACTCCAACTCCCGCTTTTAAAATCTCTGATACTCCTTTCTCTCCGCTCTTTTCACAAACACCCTTTTCCCACTTTCAGGTTCAAGTGTGTCGGACACCTTGTGTGGGTGTTCAGCACCATCTCTGTCCTTCTGTGTTCTCCCCACACCAGAGGGACAGAAAGTACGAGAACCTCGTTTCCCACACTCCCCCGACTGCAGGCCTCCATTTTAAGAGGTTCTGTCAAGATCAGCCAAACACTAGGCAGAGTGGAAGAAAGGAAAGGAAGAAAGCGGGTTATTTTGGATCCCATAGCAGCAGCAGCACACCAGCCCTGTAGAGGCAGGAACTAGTCTCCTTGGTACCAGGAGCTGTGTGTGCAGGTTCCTAGACAGCTGTTCCTGAATGTGGGTCACAGTAGCGTGGAATGAGCGTCTCTTTCCAGGGAAGCTAGGGTTTCCATATATGGGATGGTGTCACCTGCCGTATTTTCCTTTTTTCTTCCAAATCTCCCACCATTTTATAACTTTTTTCTGTGTCAACTTCCTCTACCCTAAGTCATCAAGAGTCGTTCTTCATCTCTACCTGACCACAGTGGCACTGACCACAATAGTGGTTTACATCATAGATGGTTCTAGATAACAGATATGAGGAGGTAGGTTGGATTCTGACCTGAGGGAATTGAATATGTTGATGATGTCACAGCTCATGGGAAAAGAGACCTGATAATTCCTGGTGTGCAATGACGCAACAGAGACTTTAAGTTATTGTGGCCTGAAATCAAATGTCTATGGAAAACTGAGCTTTGGAATAACACCATCGAACTTCAGGGTGGGAATGAACATTACAACATAACTACAGACTGCTGTTACTGACTGGAGTGGGAGACTTACAGAAAGAAAATGATAGGTTCAAGCATTATATTCCTCCTTCAAATCAGGTTCAGATCATGAGAAATATTTTCTCGCTGGAAACTGATAAAGGTTAATATCAGAATAAAACATCCAATTCTCCAAATTGCAGAAGTACAAAAAAAAATATAAATCCACAATTTTTTCAGGTTTCTCTTATGTCAATTAGGACATTAATGGGGGAATGATTGAGACCCTGTTAATTAGAATGGCAAAAAACCAGTGGAATTAGACAAATCTCAGAGACTTGAACCCTGAAATCTCCATTAACCCTCTTTGCTGTCAGAAGCAGCCCCTCCTCCCTCGAAGAGACTAGCTTTCCCTAAATTGAAGACCCTATGGTGACTCTACCTGGGCAGTTGTCTTTTTTTTTAAGAGAGAGTGAGAGAGGAGAGGAGAGAAGAGGGGAGAGAGAGAGAGAGAGAGAGAGAGAGAGAGAGAGAGAGAGAGAAATTTTAATATTCATTTTCTAGTTCTCAGCGGGCACAATATCTTTGTTGGTATGTGACGCTGAGGATCAAACCCAGGCCGTACGCGTGCCAGGCAAGCGCAATACTGCTTAAGCCACATCCCCAGCCCATTTGTCTTTAAGATGCTCATCCATCATCCCACATTGTCACCAGACTCTTAATTGGGGTCCGATCTTAGAACGCCTCAGGTAAGAATATAAAATATATCCCAGGAGAGTATAAGGGTCACACCAAAATGAATAGTAAATATTTTACTCTATTTTGTTAATAGGAGACTTAAGAATATATAAGAATTTGTTTGAGTCTTCTAAACCAAAGAAGTCATCACATATTGCTGGATAATCTCGAATGCAGTCACAGGGACGTAATCACCAGAAATGTTAGGGCCAAAAATTTTCATGAGCCATGGGGAATGGCTATTAGACTCTCTTTGGTTGATGGACTGAAATCTGGACTCAGTGTTTGCTTAAGTTCAATGACCAATATGATCCTGGAATAATGGAGAGGATGGTGATCAGAAATAAATAAGGTGTTGGATGGCGTGTTATGTGACCCTTCCCTGGCCTCACAGCTAGATCTGGAGAAGGGCCTGGAGCACCAGCCTTCACCAAGGCCTCGTGGACATGCATTCAGAAGGCAGCACCAGATCCTTGTGAAACCCACAGCCACTGTCCTCGGCAGCCTGGGAAGACATAAAAAGATGGCATCGTTGAAACGGGCTCCCTGATTTCAGTGAGAATAAGGGGACCCTGAAGTAGAAGAGGCCATGTGGTGGAGCAGTGATCAGAACATTTGAATCTGTAGAGATTTTTGACAGTGGTAAATGATCGTGGTATTTATAGATGGGAAAAAATGGGCACCCTCCTAGAATAGTGCCTGTCCCATGTAATGTCAAACTCTTCTTTTCTCACTTCATTGGTGCATTGTAGTTGTCCATAATGGTGGGATTTGCTGACACATATTTGAACATGCACCCAAAATAACCGTGAACTTTGGCTAATATCATTCCAATATTTCCCTTTTCCTCACTTTCTCCCCTGGTGCCTTGACTCTACTGATGTTCCTTCAACTTTCATGATGAGACTCCCTTCCAAACTTTCCTTCCTTTTCCCCCTCTAGCTTTAACAGAGGAAAAATATACGGCCATTAACTTTCTGAGTTGCTTATTTTTCTTAAAGTTCTGAAGATCCATCCATCTTCCATCATGACATAATTTTGTTCTTCTTTATGGCTGAATGAAATTCCAGTGAGCATATACCAGATGTTCTTTATCCATTCATCCACTGATGTCACCTCGGCTGGTTCATGGGCATGTATGTGTCATTATAGTATGATGAAATCGATCCGCTGTGATAAATACCAAGCAGAGGTAGAGCTGGGTCGCAGGGTGGTCCATGGCTACTCCTGAGGAGCCTCCATCTTGATTTCCGTGGTGGTTGTGCTGATTTACATGCCCACCAATAGGATGAGAGTGCTCCTTTCTCTCCAATTCTCTCCTTGTCACACTCATTTCTGTTTGTATTCTTGGTGGTTGCCTTTGTCACTGAAGTGAGATGAAATCTCATGGTAGTCTTTACTTGCAAGTATTTTCATATATTTGTTGGCCACTCACATATTTTCTTCTAAGACGTGTCTGTTAAGTTAATTTAGTTTCCCATTTGGTAATTGGGTTATTTGATAATTTGTTTATTTAATAATTGTGGTTTTGATGTTAAGTTTTTTGAGTTTTTTATTAATATTCTGATTATTCATCCTCTTTTAGAAGAGCACCTCATAAAGATTTTCTCCCTTTCCATAGGTTCTCTCTTCATATTCTAATTTTCTCCTTTGCTGTGCAGAACCTTCTTAATTTGATGCCATCCTATTAGCTAACTTTTGGTATTATCTCCTGAGCTATGGCATACTATTGAGAAAGTCATTGCCTCTGCCTGTAGGTTGGAGTATTGACTTTGTTTTTTCCTAGAAACTGCATAATTTCTGGTCTAGTGCCTGGGTCTTTAATGCATTTTGAGTTGATTTTTTGCAGGGTTAGCTATAGTTCAGGTCTCATTCTTCTGCATTTGGACAGGGGTGTAGAAGGACTGTTTAAAGACAGTAGATGTTAAAGACTGGGGTGCAGAAGAACTGTTGCAGAGAGCAGAAGTTGGAGACTGAGGTGCAGAAGGACTGTTACAGAAAGCAGAGTTAGGAAACTGGGGTGCACAAAGATCGTTGCAAAGAGCAGAGTTTTCAGACTGAGGTGCAGAAGGACTGTTGCAGAGAGCAGATGTTGGAGACTGGGTTTCAGAATGACTGTTGCAAAGAGCAGAGGTTGGAGACTGGGGTGAAAAAGGATCGTTGCAGAGAGCAGAGGTTGGAGACTGGTATGCAGAAAGACTGTTATGGAGAGCAGAGTTTGGAGACTTGGTTGCAGAAGGATCTTACAGAAAGCAGAGTTTGGAGACTGAGGTGCAGAAGGACTGTAACAGAGAGCAGAGTTTCGAGACTGTGGTGCAGAAGGACTGATATAGAACGCAGAGGTTGGAGACCAGGGTGCAGAAGGACAATTACAGAGTGCAGAAGTTGGAGACTGCGGTAAAGAAGGACTGTTACAGAGAGCAAGATTGGAAATTGGGTAGCAGAAGGACTTTTTCAGAGAACAGAGGTTGGAGACGGGGTTGCAGAAGGACCGTTGAAGAAAGCAGAGTTTGGTGACTTGGTTAGAGAAGAAATGTTAAAGAGAGCAGTGTTTGGAAACTGGGGTGCAGAAAAACCTTACAGAGAACAGAGGTTAAATGGAGACTGGGGTGCAGAAGGAGTGTTAAGGAGAGGAGACGTTGGAGACTTGGGTGCAGAAGGATCGTTTCAGAGAGCAGAGGTTGGAGACTGGGGTGCAGAAGGACTGTTGCAGAGAGCAGAGGTTGGAGACTGAGGTGCAGAAAAGCTGTTACAAAGAGCAGAGAATGAAGAGTGAGGTGCAGAAGGATCGTTGAAGACATCAGAAGTTGGAGACGGAGTTGCAGAAGAATCATTGCAGAGAGCAGAGTTGGAGTCTGGGCTGCAGAAGGATCGTTACTAAGAGACTGGGGTGCAGAAGGACTGTTACAGAGAAAACAGGTTAATGACTGGGGTGCAGAAGGAATTTTGCAGAAAGCAGACTTTGGAGACTGGGGTGCAGAAGGACTGTTGCAGAGAGCAGAGTTTGGAGACTGAGATGAAGAAGGACTGTTACACAGAGAAGACGTTGAAGATTGGGAGGAAGAATTATGATACAGAAAGCTGAGGTGGCAGCCTGGGGTGCAGAAGGAGTGTTTCAGACAGCCGAGTTTGGAGAGTGAGGTGCAGAAGGCCTGCTACAGAGAGCAGAGGTTGGAGACTGGGTTGCAGAAGAACTGTTATAGAGAGAAGACTTTTGAGGCTGGGTTGAAGAAGGACTGTTATAGAGAGCAGTTTTTTGAGTCTGGGTTGCAGAAGGATCTTACAAAGAGCAGAGGTTGGTGACTGAGGTGCAGGACGACTGTTACAGAGAGCAGTGGTTGGAGACTGGGGTGCAGAAGGATCGTGCAGAGAGCAGAGGTTTCAGACTGAGGTTCAGAAGGACTGTTACAGAGAGCATAGGATAAAGACTGAGGTGCAGAAGGACGGTTACACGGAGTAGAGTTTGGTGACTGATGTGCAGAAGGACTGTTACAGAAAGCAGAGGTTGAAAATTGAAGTGCAGAGGGACTGTTACAGAGAGCAGAGTTTGTAGACTGTGGTATACAAAGACTGTTACAGAGAACAGAGTTTAAAGAATATGGTGCAGAAGGGCTGTTACAGAGAGCAGAAGTTGGAGAATGGGGTGCATAAGGACTGTTACACAGAGCAGAGGTTGAAGCCTGGGGTGTAGAAGGACTGTTTCAGAGAGCAGAGATTGGAGACTTGGGTGCAGAAGGATATTTAAAGAGAGCAGAGGTTGGAGACTGGGGTCTAGAAAGACTGTAGCAGAGAGCAGGGGTTAGAGACTAAGGTGCAGAGGGACAGTTACACAGAGCATAGGTAGGAGATTGGAGTGCAGAAAGACTGATACATAAAGCAAAGTTTGGAGACTCTGGTGTATAAGTACCCGTACAGAGAGCAGAGGTTGAAGACTGAGGTGCAGAAGGACCGTTGCAGAGAGCAGAGGTGGAGACAGAGGTGCAGAAGGATTGATACAGAGAGCAGAGGTTGGTGACTGGGGTGTAAATGGACTGACAAAGAGAGCAGTGTTTGGAGACTGGGGTGCAGAAGGTGTGTTACAGAGAGCAGAGTTTGGAGACTGGGGTAATGATTGACTGTTACAGAGAGCAGAGTTTGGAGACTAAGTTGCAGAAGGATATTACAGAGAGCAGAGGTTGGAGACTGAAGTGCAGAAGCACTGTTACAGAGAGTGGACGTTGGAGACTGAGGTGAGAAGGACAGTTGCAGAGAGCAGAGATTGGAGACTGAGGTGCAGAAGGACTGTTGAAGAGAGCAGAGATTTTAGACTTGGATGTGGGTGCAGAAGGACTGTTGCAGAGAGCAGAGGTTGGAGACTGAGGTGCAGAAAGACTGTTACATTGAGCATAGGTTTGAGACTTGGGTGCAGAATGACTGAAAGAGAAAGCAGATGTTGGAGACTGGGGTGCAGAAGGACCATTACAGAGGGCAATGTTTGGAGAATCCGGTACAGAAGGACAGTTACAGCGAGCAGAGGTTGGAGACTGGTGTGCAGAAAAATGTTAGAGAGAGCAGATATTGGAGACTGGGATGAAAAAGGACTGTTGTAGAGAGCAGAGTTTTGAGACTGGGGTGCAGAATATCGTTGCAGAGAGTAGAAGTTGGAGACTGGGGTTCTGAAGGCCTCGTACAGAGAGCAGAGTTTGGAGACTGCGATACAGAAGGCCTGTTACAGAGAGCAGAGTTGAGAGACTCGGTGCAGAAAGACTGTTACAGAGAGCAGAGTTTGAATACTGGGTTTCCGAAGGGTCTTACAGAGAGCAGAGTTTGGAGACTGAGGTACAGAAGGACTGTTACTATAAGCAGAGGTTGGAGACTGCATGCAGAAGGATTATTGCAGAGCA